>NW_028022269.1:0-10940 GCF_054177405.1 Leptonychotes weddellii
ACCAGAGCACATACCTTCCCCAGTGTCTATCACCCAGTCACCCCATCCCTCCCACCCCATCCCCCACTCCAGCAACCCTCAGTTTGTTTCCTACAATTAAGAATTCCTCATATCAGTGAGATCATATGATACATGTCTTTCTCTGTTAAGGCAGAACACTTTTAACTGAGCACAGTTCAAGCCAGGAAGATATGCCTAGAGTGGTACTTAGTGCTATTTCCTTCCAGGGTCCTCCAGAAATTGGAAGAAAGTTAAAAACTCAGGAGCAACCACCAGTTTACCCACGCAGATTTCTGAGGCGGTTGAAAGCTCAGGCTATGGGGTCAGAGGGACGGGTCTCCCAATGCCTTGAGCTCCCTTACCTGTGAAATGTGTTCAACAATTCCTCTTTCAAAGGGCTGTTGCAGGGATTAATGAGCTAATTAATATATGTAACACAAGTGACATGCACAGGGTCACCCGTCGGCTCTTGTTACTGAACATGATGATCAGACCACCCAGCTACGTAATATCTTTTGTGAGGGACAGAATCGAAGTGCAATTGCTAACTAAGATTGCTTGGTCACAGTGGAGGGGGATGAGATTTGAACCTCGTTCTTCCCGGGCCAGAGTCTGTCTTCGCTTGTGTTCCCTCTTCCTCTCCCTTTAACATCTGGGGACATTGACTATGATCCCTCTCACATTTGTTAACTACTTCTATGGGTCGCCGAGCGCCGTGCTAACTGTGCAAGTCTCTGCGTGTGCACGTGTGTGCGTGTGTGTGTGTGCGTGTGTGTGTGCATGCATGTGCGCCTTTGTTTAGCGACATGGTGGGAATGGGGTGGAGAGAAGGGTACAAAGATAAATAAGGCAACGGTTCTGTCCTTGAAGTGCCCAAGGTCCAGGCTAGTGGGGAAGGCACTATGTAGACAGGTAATTAAAATAAAATGTGATAAGCACCAGAATAGACTATAAACAGGATGTCTTGCTGGCCCAGAAGGGAGAGAAGCTCTCCCTGGAAAAGCTGGGAAAGGCTTCATGGGAGAGGTGATGTTCATCTTGGAACCTGAAGAATGAACCAGCGTTTGTGGACAGCAGGGAGAAGGCACTGCAGGTGGGCACTCACACGATGCACAGGCTGGGGTTCCTGTGGCAGCAGTGGTGGGTTGTGTTCCAGAAGAAGAGAAGCCCGGAGGCTCAGGTCTAGGTACCTGTCAAAGGGAGTGGAAGATGAGACTGAAAAATAGGGTAGAACCAAATTGTCAAGGGACTTCTTTTGTAGCAGGCCAAGGGACTTGGATTTTATTTTTGGTTGCTGGGAAGCCAGTGAAGACTTTGGTAGGAAAATGTGCAGATTTAATCTCCACCCCCCTCTATTTTTTTTTTTTTTGGTAACAGTTCTATTGAGATATAATTCACATACCATGCAATTTACCTGTTTATAGTGTACAACCATCATCACGATCCATTTTAGAGCATTTTCCTCACCCCCCATGGAAACATTATACCCTTTAGCACTAACATTCACTCCCACCCCCCGCATTCCCTCAATCTCCTCCCGAGGCAACCACTAATACACTTTCTGTCTTTATAGCTTTGCCTGTGTGTATAATATGTAGCTTTTTGTGACTGGCTTCTTTTGTGACCCTAATGTTTTCAAGATCCCTTTCCATGTTGCTGAATAATGCTCTGTTGCATGGAGAGACCACGTTTTAGTTATTCATTTGTCACCTGGTAGACATTTGAGTTGTTTCCACCTTTTGACTATTAGGAACCATGCTGCTATGCATATTCATGTACAAGTTTGAGTGTGGACATATGTTTTCATTCTTCTTGGGTATATATCTAGGAGTGGAATTGCTCGGTCATGGGACAACTCTATATTTGCCGTTTTGAAACTTTTCCAAAACAGCGGTTTGAAAAAGAGCACAGGGAGGGATCCATTAGGAGGGTTTTGCAGTGGTCCCCATGACAGATGTTGTCAAGACTGGCTGTTTATCTGGCTGAGACTGAGGTATGAGCTTCCTGACTCAATTTCTTCCAAATGACAGATGAGGAAGTGAGCATTCTACTGTGATGAAGACCCCTTCACTTTCCTTACATGGGGGGCAGCACATGCCTTAGAGTCCCTTGGAAGCCAGCAGGAAAGGCTTTCAATCTGAGAAGAATCTTATTTCTGGTGTTTACTATTGAGTCTCAAGGGTTAGAAGGTGGTTGTGAGAACTTCCTAGTCCCGCTATGGGGCCAGGGATCCAGGCCACCGAGCCTTGTCTTTACAGGAAGGGGGTGAGGATAGACGGCAGACTTTTTTGAACAGATAGTGAGATGGGATGACAATGACCGACAGTTTGGAGAGCAGGACTCTGAGTTCCTTCTGAAGGGATGGAATCCAATGGATAAAATTCCCTGGGCCAGTCTAGATGAGGCTCCAAACCAACATCACTTTCACATACTAATGAAGGCACTTCCTGACCCGAGAGCCTGACGAATGTCACTTCCCATTTAAGTCCCTGCTGCTGGTGTTCTCTGAGGCTCTAGGTTAGTCTCAGCCTGTCCTCTGTGCAGTGGCCATGGGACAGTTTGCTCTTTTCCTGTGACGGGTAAAGCTCACCTACAGATTCCTGTCTCCTTGTGTCGCAGAGGTCCAGGAGAGCCTTGGCAACACCATGCAATCTTGGCTGAGCATTCATTCCTTCCACTGACATTTATCTATCCCAGGCCATGTGCTGAGCTCTGTCCTAAGGATTCAGGTCGACTGAACAAGACAAAGCTCCTGCCTTCAGAGAACTTTCAGTCTAGATTGCACCTCTAGAAAGGGAGGAGGGTGAGGGTGTGAATGGGTGTGAGGATGTGCAGTTGCAGACTTTGAATGCACTCTAGTCACTTGCCCTTGAGGTGGTCAGAATGGTACTCTTGATAAGCAGTAACTCTTATCAGCATCAAATGGTTATGGGTAGAGAGGCAACTTCCCTCTCCTAAAATAAAATGGAAGGGCATGTTTTTTTGTGTGTGCATGTGCATGTATGTGTGTGTGTGTGTGTGTATGTTTCCTCCAGACATGAAAGTCCAGAGAGCCCAAAACCCCCTCCCTTCGATCCCCACCCCTTACCCCCCACCAAAATGTGTCGTTGGCTATAGGACAAAGGGAGAGGAAATTGTGGGTCAGTAAAACCCGAAGTTTATACAAATAAACCACACAGCAATGCAATATAGTGTGTAAGACAAAGGTTTCCCTTTAAAAGCAGGAGCTAGAAAGTGTAGGGGATCACAAAAAAAAAAACACAAGGAAGCGATGCTTCTCTCCCAATTATTGTGCACTCTCTGCTGTATTTTGTTGACCTCGCTGATTTCAATCAGCTTTCAGCACATCCAGCCTTCACCTGCTATGAATCAAAACCTGGAGGGCTCTCTGTTCTCCGTGCTCAGAAAAAAACCCTTTGATAAGGTTGTTATGGATGCAAGGCAGAGCAGGTTGGGCTGGGTGCTTTTCTTAGACTGGCATTACACATTTATGATGCAAACCAATGAAGAGGCAAGGGCTCAGTGTGCAAGGTCTGGAGAGGGACTAGTCACAGGCGCTGACGGGGCGGCGTTTGACTTAGGGAGACTTGGGCACTCGCCCCTGTTTGTCTTACCCTGTTGGCACAAAAGGAAGGGCAGGCGCTGGGAGGATGTCACAAAAGGTCCCGTTTGAGTTGCTTAGCACTAGGAAGCTCTATCGTTATCTCTGGGCTCCTGTGGACTGACTTTTCTTTGAGGAAGGTGAGTGGACAAATGGTTCTGAACACTCTAAGTCTCTTTGGCAGAGCATAATCTCCATGAAGGCAGGGGTTTTTTGTTTTGTTTTTGTTTTTTTGTGGTTTGGTTTTGGTCTGCTTTGTTCACTCGTCTGTTCCAATTTCTAGAAATGTGCCTGGTACACAGTAGGTACTCAATAAATATTTGTAGAAGGAAAGAATGCCAGGCACCCTCTTTTTCAGAAGCACAGGGTCGTGGGTGCATAGAGTGCAAAGCCATCTCTCCTTGGCTGTGCTGAAATTAGGGACTATTCTGGGCTCCAGGCTGCTATAGTGACCGGCTGCTGGGGAGTGGGTGGGGAGGAGGATAGTGAGTCTCAGAGACAGATGGTGGAGGAGAATCAGGTGGTTCAATTAGCTTGTACTAAAAAATACAGATGTTCGGATACATAGCACCCACCCCATAACCCTCTACCGTTTCCAAGGGAAAAGATGGAACGCTCCCTCCTTACTTTCTCCCACACTTAAGCCCCCAAGCATGATTTTTAAAAATGCCTTTTCTTCTTCAATGCTACCCATAATAATTATTTATTCCTATTCAGATGCTATTTTGTGGAACCTTGGTTTTAACCTTTAATATATAAGTTTCCTCTTTTGCAAATTGGGGTTCATAAAACTGACCCTCATGAAGGGGATGAGAAGAACAAATGAGCAAATGTATGTGAAGTCACTATCACGTATGGTGTGCTCACATGAATGCTAGCTGTCACCATGGCCACAGTTACAACTGATGACTGCTTCTAGATACAAAGGTGAGGTGTAGGATCAGCCTCTGTGATTGAGGCCTGAGGTCTGAAGACCAAGAGGGAAGGAGATGCTCATTGCTCATGGCCAGGACCATGACACTTCCTGAGCTGGGCCACCCCCCGCTGCCCAGGCCCTGATAACAGAGAGATTCCCTATCAAACCCTTCTTCTGGCCCACACTAGACAGGAGCCATCCTCGGTCTCCCTAGCTGATGGGTGCCCACGGCCTGGGCCGTTCTCAATGTTCTCCAGTAAAACTATTTGCTTCTCCTTAGAAGCGAGGCTCACCACTTTCTCATTTCTTCAACGGTAGGGTCCCTTCACTGCAGGGGCCACTCAGGGTCCCTTTGCCACTTTTTGTACCTAGGGTGATTATTTATTTCAAATCAGAAATGTGATCACATAATCTGATGAGGAATTTGGGCTTGCTTTCAGGTGGGAAACACAGTGCAAATGCCTCATGGAGAGGCAGTAGAATGAGGTGCTTCCAAATGCAGACTGGGCCAGGCCGGGGTTGAGCGGGCAGGTGGCAGAGTTATGTTGTCCAGGTTCACATTACCACTCAACCCCTCTCCAGTTGAGCGATGTTGTGAAATATCTCTCTGGGTTAGTCTCCTAGCCTTGAAAGAGGGGTGATGATTCATTCCACAAATATTTATTGGTCACCTCTGTGTGCCAGGTACTGTTAATAAGAGCATCTATACCAGGGGGGATTGCAAGGCTGAGATGAGATAGTGAATGAATAGCACTTAGAATCTGCTCAGAGAGAGCATGGAACAAGCATTAGCTATTGTTATTATTTTATATGGCATAGATGCCAAAATTGTGCAACTTCCTGTACCTGTTCTTGGTTCTCTTTTGTTAAAAAAAAATCTAAGCTATATATTTAGTGGATCTGTCCACAACATGCTTTCTTTCTTTTTTTTTTAACCTAGCACGTTGAAGATACTCAGTAATTACTTGTGGCTTGGTTCTTCCATTGTTCCATCTCTAATATCTTCTTACCTCATCCCCACTGAGTCATCCTCTCTCCATTTTTAGGTAAAATCCCATTATTGTCGCTGCAGCCATGACGACACCACTTTGTAAGGATGCTGTCCTGAAATCTCACCGTCTTCGAAATGCTTTTGAGATACAGTGCCTCATTTGCTCCCATGGCTAGAGGCCCATGCCTGCTTGGAGTGTGTCTAAAGATGATGTTAAGCCCTGTGACTTACATAACCATGTTCTGTTTCAAGTTTGGGAGGGTGGTGAGCAACCCTGCGTCATTGCCCATAGCGTGTAAGCTCTTTGTCAGGAAAAGAAGAGCTCTTAAGAACCCCAGCCGCCCACCCGTTGTGGACAGAGACATTGTAGTAGATTGAATGCCTTTAGGGTTCAGACAAAGGTTCAGTTCCGGGCCTACCACTCAACAGGGAAAAGGCCAAGTGGGATTACTGACCTCTGTTCTCCCTGAGAGAAAATGGGACAACCATATATATTCCAAAGGCTGTATGAAGATTACATACAGAGGAAAATACGTGCACACTTTCAATGAATCTTACTTCACTTTCTTCTTCTCACCCACACAACCCTGCCTACCCTGTGTGCCCCCAGTGTGCTCTGGGCTAGATCATCATCCCCTCATTTGCACCATGCCCTGAGCTGCTGTTGTGGGGTGTGTGTGAGTGTGTGTGTGTGTGTGTGTGTGTGTGTGTTAGTGGAAGGGGGTGGGGAGAGACGACATGGAGGCTGGCTCCTTCTCTGATCTGTCCTGCGGGAGAAACCTAGCTCAGCAGCCCCACGTGGATCACATAGTACCATAAGTAAAACACAAACAAAGCAGAGGTTGTTCTGCTTGTCAGCCTCTGAGACCATATGGAGCTGAGACATGATTGTATTACCTCTGCTATACTGCAGTCGAGCTAAATAGAAAAGCCATAGTGAACTATTCTGGGGACGTCCTTGAGCTCCACGCACAGAGCACAAACAGATAAACAAAAGGGTGGCCGGTTTGTTTCATTTTTTCTTTCTCTCTTTCTATTTTTTTTTTTTTTGAAGGAAGGAGCACCAGAGAAAAAAAAGGGGGAGAGAGTGAGAAAATAAAAATGGAGGGAGAAGAAAAAGGGAAACAGAGCAAGGGAAAAAGTAGGAGAGAGAACTATGTGGCCCTGCCACTTCAGTGGCATTGCATCAGTGGGGTTTTGCCTCTGAAAGGATTTATGCCCTTTGTGGATTCTATGGTTTCACCTACGTAGATGGTAGGATCTGATGGCAATTTTGGCTTCTTCGTGGTGTATGTCTCTGCTTGAGCGGGAATTGGGAGCACGAAGAAGAGAAGGTGCAAAATGGCATTGAGGGATATTTGGAGCAGCTTCTAATCTCCCTCATAACTCTTCAGTCTCCTTCCTCCTCCTTGTGCCCCTCACCCTCATGATTCCAGTCCAGACAGGTTGGTAGGACTCACATCACTTGACACTGACCAGACCCTTCTTCTTGTCTTCAACAGGGTTGGATCCAAGTGCTCAGGGAGTGTGTGTGTGTGTGTGTGTGTATGCGTGTGTATGTGAGTGTACAGGGTGTGAGGGTTGGTGGGCAGATGGGTAGATGGTTCGGATAGAAGCTACATTGCCCCTGCGGTTGGGCAGTCTATATGCTCACTGTAAGTCTTCCCAGACCTTGAGGGAAAGGTAGAGAAAATAAGTAAATCAGGGAGAAAAAGAAAAAAACATCCCACAGACACCAGATGTTGCTTCCAAGCAAAGCCTTACAGTAGGAAAAAAGGTTCCCAAAGTGGCAAAAAATTCACATGGAAATGTCTGCGAGGTTAAGAAAAAAAAAAATCTCTGTTTGCATGCTGTTTATTCCAGGTGTGAAGAGCAAATCCTAACACTTTGTTGAAAAGCACTAACAGTTGAAAAGCAATGCAACCACCAGTGGTAACTACTTTCAGGTAGCATCTATCTCCTGCTCAAATGCTAAAGCCACTCTTTTGAATACTTGACTTATAGAAGCCATATAACATGGTAGCTAAGGGTGTGGGTTTTTGATGTAGACAAACTTGGGTTCAAATCCAAAGCCTGACAGTTTCTGAGGAAAGGCCTTTGGGTATTCAGTACGGAAAAATGGCAAAAGTAAAGTCCTGGAGAAATAGCCCTGTGCCCAGGCTCAAGAGGAAAGGTCCAGACTGAAATGGGAGAATGGAGGACTGTGGGAAGAGTAGGAATCAAGCGTCTGATTGAGTCTTTAACTACTATGTATTTCTTAAAACTATGCTCACAGGTGAATATAAATGTTTTGAAAATTATTGCTAGGTGATCAACCAGTTGGAGGATTTGGATGGAGAAAAGAGAAATTGGTTCACACAAAACACCAAATAAAAAAAATCAGGCAATTACAAACTCCAGGAAAAACAATGTATGAGAAATGACACATAATTATGGCAAACTGCCTGTCTCAGCAGTGAACGATACTTATGTAGTCACAAAAGTATAAATACAGAGTATTAATTTAACCCCAAATTGTGATATAATTATACTAGAAGGATAGGGGAGAGACAGTAGGAGGAAGGTGACAGGGTATTAGAGAGCAAATGCCTCACATGCAGTAAAAGGAATTTAGTAGGAACAGTCTAAAACTGGTAACTCAAGAAACATCAATATAAGTATGTTGTTTAAAAGCTGGAGGTAAATGCCAATAGAAACTACTAAGAGTTGAGAGAGGTTACCTCTATGGGACAGAGTGGGTGAGGAGGAGTAGATTGGATGACTGCTATTTTTTCATGAAGTCTTCTAGTGCTACATTTTTTTTTTTTAATTATGGACACAGATTACTTAGATTAATGACTTTAAAAGATAATACATATAAAGTGTCTAGCATTGTACTTGGCACATAATAAATGCTTAAGGAGTGTTAGCTGTCATTATCACACTGGAATGGATATGAAAGGGTTATTTTGTCCATTACCTTGCCTTTAGCTATGTGATACTTACACTCCCCGACAGGGCTGGCCATATCACAGGGTAAATCCAGTGACTCTGCCAGCATCAACTACATGTGACATTGGGCAAGATGCTCTCCCATAGCCCATACTGACCTCAGCAGTATACAGTGGCAGGGGTAATCCTGGGTACAACCACCAAATAGGGAAAGTCGCTATATTAGTCTTTCTGTCCTTGTAGAAGGCTCACAAATAGCCCCACCCCCAACATGATGATGTTCTAATCCCTGAGACCTGTGAATGTTACCTTATATGGCAAAAGGGACTCTGCAGCTGCGATTAAATTAAGGATTTTGAGATGCAGAGATTATCTTGGATTAGATTGATGGGCTCGATGTAATCACAATAGTCCTTATAAGAGGGAAGCAGGAGGAGTCCAAATCAGAGGCAGGACAGAAGAATTGAAATGATGAGCTTTGAAGACAGAGGAAGAAGCCACAGGCCACATGGGCAGCCACTGGAAACTGAAAATGTCAGGGAAAGGGATCCTCCCCTTGCAGCTGACAGAAAGAATCAGCCCTGCTCACATTTTGATGTTAGCCCAATGAAACTGGTTTCAGACTTCTGACCTCCAGGACTGTAAGAGAATAAATACGTGCTGTTTTAAGCCACTAGGTTTGTGGTAATTTGTGATAGCAGCAAGAGGGAACGAATGGAATCCCAAACCATAAAAATGTCCCTCCCTTTCTCATCAGCCTCTACCATCCCCTGCAATATATGCCAAGTCTGGTAACTTGAGAAATGTAAAAATGTATTTGCATTAAGGTGTTATGAGTTGTTGTATACCTTTCAAAGAAATTTTACATCTTGCAAGAAGATCCCAGGGAGAGCGTCTCAAGGACAGAAAATTATTTGCACTCGTATTGGTGTTTCATGTACCAGGTGCAGAGCTTGGCCAATAAATGATTGTGAAAAGAATGAATGAGGTAAAGGGCTAAAAATAGAGATGAGTAAACAACTGAACAGGGACCCTACACTCAAAGAAAGACTCCATCACCCCTCAGTCAAAGATATTTCATACTACTTACTGTTAAGAAAGTCCTCTTGCTGCCTAATTGAAATTCCCCCAAGCTGAATTTTAAGTGCTGTCTTTTTTATTCTCAGTGGATTTAGTGAACATCTGGTCATCAACCAACATCTATTAAGTCACTCTTCATTTTCTTTTTTCAGGCTAAAAAACCCCAATTCAGTGAACTCTCAGACCAGTTTTCTCTTTGTCATGGTCAGAGCAGGCCAGTTTCCATGATGGCTTTTGCTTTGGGCTCCCGACCAAATGGAACTGTGATGGGGTGGAGCTTCTGGCATATTCTAGTTCTCTCATCTTGGCACACATTTGATTAGGGGACTGTGGACAGAGGGACTCCTCTGTCTTTGTTGTCAGCAGTGTGCTTAGAGAAAATGGAACAATTTGAGACACAGTAGAGATACAGTTAAATAAACTTCAAGGACGGCTTTGAATGGGAACATCAAACATGAAGCGTATCGATGTGTGTAAAGTTGGAGTTCCCACCTAGCTCTTGGCTTCTAGGGAGGGAAAGCATTGGTCAGGGACTGCCTATGAGTATGAGTGTCTTTGTTTCCCCTGGCACCAACCGCCTCCCTCAGTCACTGCTCATCACCAGTCACTAGAGCGGAGGCCCAAGGCAATACTTTATAATAATGAAGACTCTCCCCTTTGCACAGTTCTCTGCCCAGGGTGGCATGCTTCCACATATTTTATTTCTTTGACACACTGCAACAGCCTAATGTGGTAGGTGTTAGGATCAGCCCCATTTTACAAATGAGGAAACGGGAGGTCAGAAGGGTTCCTTGATTTGTGCAAGATCACACAATTAGCAAATCTGAGAAACAGGTTTCAACTTGGGGGTCTGCTGACACCACCTATGAATTCTTTCTGCCCAACTGCTTCCTTTCCCTTCCTCCCCCTTTTTTACTTTGAAGACGGTTCAGCCTGCTTTGCCAACTACACCCAGAAATACGGAGTTTTCTTTCTTTCTTTTTTTTTTAGTTTTTTTTCTTCTAGGTTTTTTATTGTTATGTTAATCACCATGCATTACATCATTAGTTTTTGATGTAGTGTTCCATGATTCATTGTTTGTGCATAACACCCAGTGCTCCATGCAGAACATGCCCTCTTAATACCCATCACCAGGCTAACCCATCCTCCCACCCCCGTCTCCTCTAGAACCCTCAGTTTGTTTTTCAGAGTCCATCGTCTCTCATGGTTCGTCTGCCCCTCCGATTTCCTCCCCTTCATTCTTCCCCTCCTGCTATCTTCTTTTTTTTTCCTTAACGTATATTGCATTATTTGTTTCAGAACTACAGATCTGTGATTCAACAGTCTTGCACACTTCACAGCGTTCACCATAGCACATACCCTCCCCAGTGTCTATCACCCAGCCACCCCATCCCTCCCACCCCACCCCCAACTCCAGCAAC
>NW_028022270.1:0-658 GCF_054177405.1 Leptonychotes weddellii
ATATAATAAAGAACTTTCTGGATTATTGAATACATCAAGATAAGTTTCTAACTCCCCTTCTGCCCTAAAATATTTGCCCATGTTCCAACAGACACATGAAAAGATGCTCAACATCACTCATTATCAGGGAAATGCAAATCAAAACCACAATGAGATATCACCTCACACCTGTCAGAATGGCTAAAATCAACAACACAAGAAAGAACAAGTGTTGGCAAGGATGTGGAGAAAAAGGAATCCTTGTGCATTCTTGGTTGGTGGGAATGCAAACTGGTGCAGCCACTCTGGAAAACAGTATAGAGGTTCCTCAAAAAGTTAAAAATAGAACAATTGCACTACTGGATATTTACCTAAAGAATACAAAAACACTAATTCAAAGGGATACATGTACCCCTATGTTTACTGCAGCATTATTTACAATAGCCAAATAATGGAAGCAGCTCTAGTGTCCATTAATAGATGAATGGCTAAAGAAGATGTGGTGTGTGTATATTTTATATATATGTGTGTGTGTGTATATATATATATATATATAAATAATGTATATAAGAATGGAATATTATTCAGCCATAAAGAAGAATGAAATCTTGCCATTTGCAATGACACGCATGGAACTAGGGAGTATAATGCTAAGTGAAATAAGTCAGAGAAAGACAAA
>NW_028022271.1:0-658 GCF_054177405.1 Leptonychotes weddellii
AGCAAAGGAGACAGGCACCCCAATGGGGACGCATCGGGAACTGTACAACCAGGAAGAAGACTGTGTGGACTCACAGGGAGCCTCCCAGCATCCATGTCATGCTTTGGGGCAGAGCTGTTGTGAAGACACATTCCTCCCTTGTAAGTGCTGATGATAACAGGGAACACCGGGCATTACACGCACACGTCAGTCCTCCCGCAAACTGGAGTGGATGCCAGATATTTGATTCCCCTCCCTGATTATGTCTCATGATGTTTTTAACTCTGTTTGCCCCTTTGTAGGTCACTTCTTATTGGGGAAAGTGGGTAGTTTGAGAGGAGGAGTGTCCAGGAACTCTGGAAAGCACAGGTTCTGTCCTTAGAGGAACATGTGTAACAAGCGTTTCCTGTCCATCCCTGTTTTGTTAGCTTCCTCACAGTATCCGCTCCCGAAGGCAACCATGTGTTCTTGGCCTTCACAAAAGCCTGTGCCTTTTTCACTAAATGTGCTTTTTTCTCATCTGCTAAACATCCTCATAAGACTTGGTTCAGCTCAAGGAAAATCTCGCTCACAAGTGCTTCTTTGACCGCCTGGCCTCCTCACATAAG
Source organism: Leptonychotes weddellii (assembly GCF_054177405.1). Lineage (NCBI taxonomy): Eukaryota > Metazoa > Chordata > Mammalia > Carnivora > Phocidae > Leptonychotes > Leptonychotes weddellii. Next base: position 588 of record NW_028022271.1, read on the forward strand.
GATGCTCTCTCACTTCTTTGTGGCTCCCAAATGCTCCCTGTGTGCATCTCCCTCAGAACAGGTCCACCACC
>NW_028022272.1:0-658 GCF_054177405.1 Leptonychotes weddellii
CAAAAATTTTGCCACAATTTCCTTTCTTTTTTTCAGCTGCTAAGAATGGAAAACTATCACATTTGAAAATTTGCTCTACCAAATGAAGCACCTTTTATGCCTACTGTTTATGAATAATAATGCTTCCTTGGGTTATTTATCCAGAAACATAGATTGATGGCTTAATATATGTCATATGCCATTTAAAAAAAAAAAAAAGACCCAGCCCTGTTCTACTCCATTCAACTGCCCGTATAGAGTGAGAGTAGTAGAGGAAGAGAAGTGACTAAAAAAAAAAAAAAAAAGGTGATGATTGGATGAGTCTTAGAGAGTCACTTGTTAAGATAATTCCCTGTAGTTAGATATTTGTCAGTGGAAGTGACAGATAACAAATAAATTGTGAGAGGTAGACTAAAGTATAAAGCGACACTCTACCAATCTTCTACTCAGGACACATGTAACTGAATAAGGGATGGAACTGATGAAAGAAAGAAATGCAGAAACTTAAATGGAGCAATCAGATTATCCAGGGAATTTGGAAGTGAGGCACCAAAATTGTAGTCAGTTTATGGAGCTTTGGTCAACCATGGTAGATTGGGAACCAGGAGAGCCATATATGAATCATATGCCTGTTGATCAGAAAAATCAAGTCTTTGTAAATAAGAACAGAGATGTTAGA
>NW_028022273.1:0-658 GCF_054177405.1 Leptonychotes weddellii
CAAGTCTATTGAGGGTGGAATCTTTCAATCTACGCATTTGCTATCTGGGGCCTGAGCCGAGCAACTGGCACATTCTGATTGATGCCCCGTAGAGCAAACCGATTGGTGGAGGTGGACATGCGCACGAAAGGATTCCGCCCCAGCAAAGCTCAGGACTTCTTGGGGGAGCCCTAGGCAAAGATGTAACCGCATTCTCCTGCTACACAGGACTTGAGTAGCACGTAAGTGAGGAGCCCTGGCAGCCACTTGGCAATCATGAGGAGGAGCCAGAACTGGGATGAAGTGGCTTCAAAAAAGCAGAAAGGAACCTGGGGAAGGCACCAGACCCTTCGTCCTATTATTGATACAGGATTCAGCTCATTTGATGCTAATCTCCACTTAGGTGTTGGCTTCTTGTATCATTTTAGCCAAAACAGGAGAGGTTTCTGCTCCTGTGATTGAAAGCGCCTTATGCAAAACAGCGTTCACTGTGGCAAGGAAAGGAGCAAACACAGGATACATTTGGAAATCAGCAGAAATTGTACCAGCCGGCAACAACCACTCTTCCCATTCAGTATGCCCAAAGCCTGGCGTCTCCTCCGAAAAAGGCAATGTTCTTATTGGATTTGGATCTTAGTGTGAAAAACGTCCGTTTGCCCACGCTCCCCAGAGTGCCCAG
>NW_028022274.1:0-658 GCF_054177405.1 Leptonychotes weddellii
CTTCTTGTTCTCTCAGTTGTTGAGAGAGGGGTTTGACGTCTCCCATTATAATTGTGGACTTGTCTATTTCTTCTTTTAATTCTATCAGGTTTGTTTAGGATTTTATTTATTTATTTATTTGAGAGAGAGTGAGTGTGAGCAGGGGGGAGGGGCAGAGGGAGAGGGAGAAGCAGACTCCCCGCTGAGCAGGGAGCCCAATGCAGAGCTTCGTCCCAGGACCCCAGGATCATGACTTGAACTGAAGGCAGATGCTTAGCTGACTGAGCCACCCAGGCGCCACAGTTCTATCAGTTTTTTCTTCATGTATTTTGTAGCTCTGCTTTTTGGTGTGTATACATTTAGGATTGTTACCCTTTTATCATTATGTAATGTCCCTCTGTGCCCCTAACAGTTTTCTTTGCTCTGAATTTGACTTTGTCTGATATTAATACAGCCACTCCTACTTTCTTTTTATTAATATTTACATGATATATATTTTTCTTTTTTTTTAAATTTATTTTTTTTATTCTTATGTTAATCCCCATACATTACATCATTAGTTTTAGATGAAGTGTTCCATGATTCATTGTTTGTGCATAACACCCAGTGCTCCATGCAGAATGTGCCCTCCTCAATACCCACCACCAGGCTAACCCATCCTCCCACCCCCCTCCCCTCC
>NW_028022275.1:0-658 GCF_054177405.1 Leptonychotes weddellii
AAACTGAGGGTTCTAGAGGGGAGGGGGGTGGGAGGATGGGTTAGCCTGGTGATGGGTATTGAGGAGGGCACGTTCGGCATGGAGCACTGGGTGTTATGCACAAACAATGAATCATGGAACACTACATCTAAAACTAATGATGTAATGTATGGGGATTAACATAAGAATAAAAAAAATGACAAAAAAAAAAGAAAGAAAAGCCCAACCTGTACACGAAATGTCCACAGCAGCATTATTCACAACAGCCAAAATATGCAAACAATCCAAGTATCCATCAACAGACGAATGGATGGACCAAATGGGCTACAACCAGACGATGAAATATTACTCAGTCATAGAAAGGCACGAGGTACTGATACGTGCTACAACGTGGATGGACCCTGAAAACACTATGCTAAGTGAAAGAAGCCAGACACAAAAGGTCACACTAACTGCATGATTCTTCCAGAAGACACAAATCCATAGAGACAGAAAATAGGTTAGCAGTGGCCAGGGGCTGGGGTGGCAGGGTGCAGAGCAACATCTAATGGGTACAGGGGTTCTCTGTGGGGTGATGGAGATGTCCTGGAATTAGATCATGATGACGGTCACACGACATTGTGAATGTGACTAAAAACCACTGAGCGGTACACTTTAAAATGGTTAAAATAGCTCTGTG
>NW_028022276.1:0-658 GCF_054177405.1 Leptonychotes weddellii
GATGGTATTCAGCCTTAAAAAAGGAAGTTTTGACACATGGTACGACATGGATGAAGCTCCAAGACATTATGCTAACTGAAATAAGCCCCATCTCAACAAATAGTGTATGATTCCACTTATATAAAGTCCTTAGAGTAGTCAAATTCATAGTGGAATGGTGGTTGTCAGGGGCCGGGGGAGGGTGTGCGGAAAGCTGTTGTTAAACGGGTGCAGAGTTTCAGTTTTGCGAGATGAAAAAGTTCTGGAGATTGGTTGCACAGCAATGTGAATATACTTAACACTACTGAACTGTACTTAGAAATGGTTAAAATGGTGAATTTTTCTGTTACGCGTATCTTTACCACGATTTTTAAAAATTTAAAAAACATTAGTAAAATAATGATTAAGGTGTTAGTGTGAACAAAAGTTGAAAAGACCCTGGGAGCCCACAGAACACTGGGTCGCCTGGGCCTTTTCATGCCCTGATGGGTCTCCTTTCTTGAGTTGGGGTTCTGACAGGCTCCCCTGGTCCCGGAAGGGCAACTCTGAGAAGCCTGCTCCTAACACCCCTGCCTGGGGTTTCTCTTCCTTCTGCCTGGGGTGCTTGAGTCAGGAGCTCAGAGTCAGAAGTTCTTCCAGGTATTTGGAGCAATGGTCCAAAACGTGGATAACAGGACAC
>NW_028022277.1:0-658 GCF_054177405.1 Leptonychotes weddellii
GGTCTGAAATTCTCCTTTTTGATGGGGTCTTTCCCTGGTTTGGGGATTAAGGTAATGCTGGCCTCATAGAATGAGTCTGGAAGCTTTCCTTCTGTTTCTATTTTTTGAAACAGCTTCAGTAGAATAGGTATTATTTCTTCTTTGAATGTTTGGTAGAATCCCCCAGGGAATCCATCAGGCCCTGGGCTCTTATTTTTTGGGAGGTTTTTGATCACTGCTTCAATCTTGTTACTGGTTATTGGCCTATTCAGGTTGTCAATTTCTTCCTGTTTCAGACTTGGGAGTTTATAGGTTTCCAGGAAGGCATCCATTTCATCCAGATTGCTCATTTTATTGGCATATAGCTGTTGATAATAATTTCTAATAATTGTTTCTATTTCCTTGGTGTTAGTTGTGATTTTATTAATTTGGGTCCTTTCTCTTTTCTTTTGGATAAGTCTGGCCAGTGGTTTATCGATCTTATTAATTCTTTCAAAGAACCAACTTCTAGTTTCGTTGATCTGATCTACTGTGTTTCTGGTTTCTAATTCATTGATTTCTGCTGTAATCTTTATTATTTCTCTTCTAATGTGTGGCTTAGGCATCGTTTGTTGCTTTTTCTCTAGTTCTTTAAGGTGTAGAGTTAGTTGGTGAATTCAGGATTTTTCTATTTTTTTGA
>NW_028022278.1:0-658 GCF_054177405.1 Leptonychotes weddellii
AAGTTTATAAAAGGAATTGATAAGAAGATGTTTGAAAAAAGAAAGAAGATGATTTAAAAAAAAAAAGAAAAAAAAAGGGACAGAATGTGTCAGGCAGGGGAGTAGAAAAACCATACACTAGAGATTTAGGGTATATTTTGATCTGTTAGAAGAAACTATCTCAAAATTTTAAAGAGAGAACAACTTATATATATATCCCAAAAATACGGGTAACTACTATGAAGGGATAGAATATGACTCTAATAATGAAAAATAAATATGTTTTTTTTAAAAAAGGGATTGATAAGATGTTGGTTGAAAAAGGGAAAAAGAAAAATTCAAAAAATAAAAAAAGACAGTTAAAAAAAAATTAACTTTGAAAGATTACAGAATCATGGTCAAAAAGCCATGAATTCTATTTGCAGTATTCCCCTAGGCTGGAGTTCTGCCATTCTCAGTGATCGGTAAACTTGGTCTTGTCTGGCTGTTCTCGCTGATCTTCTGGGGAGGGGCCTGTTGCCGTGGTTTCCAAATGTCTCTGCCGGAGGCGGAATTGCCCCGCCCTTGCCCCCTCCCGGCTAAGTAATCTGCTCGGGTTTGCTCTCCGGGGCTTTTGTTCCCTGCGAGCTTTCCGTACAGCTTTGGAGGCAGAGAGTGAAAATGGCGGCCTCCCAATCTC
>NW_028022279.1:0-658 GCF_054177405.1 Leptonychotes weddellii
CAGTTGACTCAGTGCTGCCCATTCCTACTGTTCCACGTCCTGAGGACAAGTCGCTGATCCAGTGGACACTTCCACACTTCTCTTCTCCATCCAGGTTCCCAAATTGCTGCTGACCTTCCACACCTTCAAGTTTCCAGATGTGCAGCTGTGGTTTTTTGAGCAACGGAGCATCCTGCACCTAGTTTGATCAGAGCATAGGAGACCTCAAGCACAGGCATGGCTGAGCTCCTGGATTTCTTGGGTGTAGACGTGTGGGCAGGGTTCCCAGTATTTAGTGTATTTCTGTGCAGGACTGGATGTCCGGGGGACCTTCAGCTCCGCAGCGCATGAGTCAGCTGGCAGGCAGGGTTGAGGGAGGCCGCGCATGTTCCTCTGTCCTGAAGCTGCCAAACCTTGGCTGCTTGTGGCCGGTAAACTGCACGGTGATCTCTCGCTGCCCGTCAGTGGGCACCTGGCCCTGAGGCCTGCCTCCCCCACATCCCCTGACAGGTTGACCAGAAGCACCTGTGGATGGAAAGTTGATGGTGGTGCTCACTCCCCTCACCCTTGCCCCTGGCCCTGCCAATTGGTTCTCCAACACTTTCCAGTAGTTAATAATCCATAATACTGGGATCAAAACTGAAGGTGGCTGTCGGGATTTTCAGGACAAGACTTACTC
>NW_028022280.1:0-10940 GCF_054177405.1 Leptonychotes weddellii
CCGCATCGGGCTCCCTGCTCGGCGGGGAGTCTGCTTCTCCCTCTGACCCTCCCCCATCTCATGCTCTCTCTCTCTATCTCATTCTCTCTCTCAAATAAATAAATAAAATCTTTAAAAAAAAATAAAAAATAAAATGGTGAATTTTATTTTATGTGTATTTTGCTGCAATAAAACAAATGGAGCAGGCACTTTTTAAAAAATCTGGCAGTTCCTAAAAGATAAAACATAGAGTTATCACACAACCCAGCCATGCCACTCCTCGGTACATACCCAAGAGAATTGAAAACATATGTCCACACAAAACTGGCACATGAATGTTCACAGCAGCATTATTTATAATGGCCAGGAAATAGAAACAACCCAAAAGTCCATTGACTGATGGGTAGATACATGGAGTGTGGTATATCCATTGAAGGAAATATTATTCAGTAATAAAAAATAATGCTACTACATGAATGAACCCTGAAAACATTATGCCACATTAAAAAAGCCAGTCACATATTCTGTGATTCCCATTTATTTGAGATGATCAGAATAGGAAAACCCGTAGAGACAGAAGAATATATCAGTGATTGCCAGGGGCTGAAGTGTGACTGCTAATGGGGTGGGAGTTTCTTTTAGGGGTGATTGCAAACATTCTAAAACCAATTGTGGTGATGGTTGCTAAAGATATGCTAGAAACCACTGAACTGTAAACTTTCCATGAATGAATTGTATGATCCATGACTTATAGCTCAGGAAAGTTATTTGTTTGTTTTTTTAAACCCACTTAATCTCATTCTCTTAGAATTATGTCAGTTATTGGGGCGCCTGGGTGGCTCAGTCATTAAGCGTCTGCCTTCAGCTCAGGTCATGATCCCAGGGTCCTGGGATCGAGCCCCACATCGGGCTCCCTGCTCCGCGGGAAGCCTGCTTCTCCCTCTCCCACTCCCCCTGCTTGTGTTCCTTCTCTCCCTTTGTCTCTCTCTGTCAAATAAATAATAAAATCTTTAAAAAAAAATTATGTCAATTATTAATCAAGCAAGGTTCTCGAGTTTTTCAGATACTCATGTTGAATACTTTTTTAAAAAAATGCTGACTCCCAGGGGCACCTGGGTGACTCAGTCGTTAAGCGTCTGCCTTCGGCTCAGGTCATGATCCCAGGGTCCTGGGATCGAGCCCCACATCGGGCTCCCTGCTCCACGGTAAGCCTCCTTCTCCCTCTACCAGTTCTCCTCCTTGTGTTCCCTCTCTCGCTGTGTCTCTCTCTGTCAAATAAATAAACAAAATCTTAAAAAAAAAATGCTGACTCCTGCTAACATTTAGCTACTCTGGATAATTACTTATTAACAGAAATAATACTGTCAAAATATTCTGCGTGTCCAATCAGTCATAAAGATAAACACATTTCAAAATCCTTTTTGAAAGAAAAACAAACCACAAAAGACATTGTAGACATTGGCCTAAGTCATGTACTTTAAAAAGTACCTATTAAGAATGACTTGGCATTTTGGGGTTTTGTTCCCCTGACTTGCCTGGGATTCAATCCTCAGCTCAACCAATAAATGTAGAGGCTGCAGCCGTAGTGACTATTACTTGTAGAGACCCCTGAAAGGAGACCAGATGGCTCAGGGAGTGGGCAAAGGATCCCTGGGGCCCCTTACCACCCAGCTGGGGCCCTGCTGGTAAAAGTCACTGATAGTCACGTGGCATTGATTTAGATCAGCATTTCTCAACTTCGGCACTATTGGGGGACAGATAATTCTTTGTTGGGTGTGGGTGGGTGCGTATTTCTTGTGCTTTACAAAGGATTTTTAACAGCATCCCTGGCCTCTAAAATTAGACAGTGTCATCCCCTAATCATGACACCAAACATGTCTCTAGACATTATCCCCCAGGGTTGCAAAATTGCCCCTTTTTGAGAACCACTATCTAGATGACTCCAGAACCCAAGACAACCTGGGAACAGAAGAACTGAGGAATTGGGATCTAGTTTTCTGAGAAAATGCTCCCCAAAGAATGGTGCGAGAAAGTCATGTTGTTCGTATCAGCTCGCAGAGAGAATGTTTCAGCCTGCATTGAGTGAAGGTCCAGAAAAGAGAGGGGCAGGGGCCATGGCTTCCCCTGATAGTCCACCGAGCCCCTTCACACACTGCCCTCATGATCCTCAGTCTGTGAGGAGTGAGGCACATGCTGTCAGCCCCATTGTGAGATGAGAAGACTCAAGTCCAAGGCCACGTGGCCAGAACGAAGCTCCTCAGATCCGCTGACTCATCCTTCTCCCTCCTTCCTTCTCTTCATGGGGCTGCTACCCTCTAGGTCTTGTATAGCTGGGAAAAGAGTTCTGGGCAAACATGTGGGCTCCGAGTGGGACAGTGACAAGGGGGTAGGTTCTACCCTGCCTCAGCCCCTTGCTGCAGCTGGTAGCCTCAGGCAGCTCACTCGGCTTGCCTGGAAAATTTGGTTTGCTCATGTATGGGAAAACTGGACTATCTCCTGTCTGAGGGGCCTGCATCCTGTTACTCCAGCCTAAAGCAGCCTGTCCTGCATGTGTTGTATTTACAGTTTCAAAGTTTTCCCATAAACTCTATCTTCCCTGCCCCCAGCCCTGACCTCTAGAGCGTTCCCATTTCACAGATGGAGAAATGAACACCAGAGATAAACCACCTGCCTTGGCCACACAGCTGGACTTGAAGCCAAGTCTTATAGTCCTTACTCTACTAATGGAATGGGAACAAAGGAGGGATCCCTGGAGCCAGCAGGGGAGGGACACCTGGTCCTTTCCCACCCTGGCTCAAGCTAGGGCTGGACTCTGGTGCATTCCCTCCCACAGCAGGCTAGGCAGAGAGGATGTGCTAGTCCGGGAGCCTGAGCTCCCTGGGTCTGTGTGGCCCCTAAAAGGGAGAGTAAAAACTTGTCCCTGAAGCTTTGAGCAGTTCTCTGCTTTGCAATTGGAAGAGACTAGGATTTATCTCCGAATTCCTTTATTCTAAGGAAAACACCTCAACGGCCCTTCTAATACTGAAATGTCACATCAAACTCTTCTAAAATGGCTCAGTCGGGAGAGCATCTGACTCTTGATCTCAGGGTCATGAGTTCGAGCTCCATGTTGGGCGTAGCGATCACTTAAATAAATAAAACTTTTTTAAAAATGGAGATATTGGAAACCTAAGGAAAAGAGATTAGCCATGGGACAGATGAGTCTCAACTAAGAAACCAGGACAGCGGAGAGAGTGTTCCAGCATCTGGCCTGGATTAGAGCCCCTGTGGGCAGAGGGAAAGGCAGAGGGACCAGGTACAGGGTGCACGGGGTTGGAAAGGAGGCCCTGGGTGGGGACCGGGATAAGTGCCTTCAGGACATCTGGTCTCCCCAGGGCGAACCATCGGCCAGGTGCCTGAGCAGCTTCTCTGGGAGCATCTTGTGTAAAAGCAACCAGGAAGCCCTCTGAGAGGGCCAAGTCCCGCCTGGGGCAGAGGAGGCAGGAGGAGCTGTAGTCAGTCACACTACTGTGGGTGTTGGGGAGTGATCTCATGCTCTGTTACACACAAGCCTGGCAGCACACAGGTGACCCTGAGAATAAGCACACCTCCCCAGATTGTGAATCACAGCATTATTGCAAGGAGTGTTCACCAGGCTCTGGTTTTCAAAAGGCTCTGCACATTAGCAAAAGCGTAATAAGAAACTTAATTATAGTTGTTTTGTAGGTAGGCCAATAGTTACCTATAAAACATGCTTGCTGATTTAATGAGCAAAATCAAATTTCATTGTTTATTAATTTGAATTTCTTGGATTATTTCTGAAGTCAAATATGTTTCTAAACTTTTAGTGGACCCTTGTATGGTGGGCTATGTGTTGCCTGATCCAGTTATTTGCCTCCTAAGGAGTGTTTGGGTTTGTTTTGTTGTTGTTGGTTTGTTTCCAGCTATACATCAGGTCTTTATTTTTCCTGATCTATGATGTATCTTCTTTTTTAAGTAATCTTTTTAGATGAAGTCACATAACACAATTAACGATTTTAAATGAACGGTAAATACATTTAGTACATTCACCGTGTTATGCAACGACCACCTCTAAATGATTCCAAAACATTTCCATCATGTCAAGTACACATTTTTCCCCACAGTGTTGAAATCGTTTGATCATCTAACAACAACAACAAAAAACTCTTTAATCACTTTAATTCCTAATATAAAAATACAAGTTGATAATTACATATTGTGTAATACAGAAGGTTCTCTATGGTGGACATTTGGGTAACAGCTGAGATGCCAATGTAAGTTCATGATGTTCAAAAAAATGCATTCACTACAGTTTGCTTTGCAATATGACTAAATCTAATTCTTTTTGCAAAAATAGGATGGTCGGGACGAAAGGTACCAAAAAAGTGATTTCTTTTCCTTTTTATGCCAAATGTTTCTTATAATATTTTTGCTTATTAATTACTTGGTTAAATTTTCCTGGCATGTGGGATTTGTATTCTGTGCCACACGCTTCCTGGACCCAGTCCAATTATGCTCATTGCCCCTGCTCCTGCCAGCTCTCAGGGCTAGGACCAACTGTCCAACGTGCTAACAAAGAAATTGTCAAATGTGAAAGAAGAGGGATGAGGGTCTCTGGGACCTATTTGAGGCTTTCTTTCTGATGAAAAATGCATTGAAAAAGAGAATTCTGCTGGGAAAGAGTGATCTGAAGCCTTTCAAAGGTATAAATATTAAAACAAAAACAAAGAACTCACAAGTTTTTAACTTTCCATAGTAGCTCTGGGCTCTCTTCCCATATGTCAGGAAGGCATCTAAGAGCATTTGCCTTAGGTCAGAGGTCAATATACTTTTTCTATAAAAGGTCAGGTAGTAAATATGTAGGCTTAGTGGGCCACATGCATCTCTGCTACGTATTCTTCGTGGTTGCTGTTTTTAACACCCCTTTAAAAATATAAAAACAAGGTGACTGGGTGGCTCAGTTGGTTAAGTGTCTGCCTTTGGCTCAGGTCATGATCCCGGGGTTCTGGGATCGAGCCCCACATTGGGCTCCCTGCTCAACAGGAAGCCTGCTTCTCCATCTCCCTCTACCCCTCTCTGCGCCCCCTCCCACACACTTGCTCTCTCCTTCTCTCACTCCCTCTCTCTCAAATAAAATAAAAATTAAAAAATGAAATAAAAATATAAAAACCATTCTTAGCTCTGGGCCATATTAAAAAAACAGGCCTCTGGGCAGATTTGGTCCACTAGCTGCCATTTGATGATCTCTGCTTTGTGGGCCCAGAAAAAAGCATGTTACAGAGGTGGGAGAATGGGTTTCCCCATGGACTGTCCTCTCAGCAATGCATCCTCTTGTTCAAGCCTTCATCTGTTTCTTCAACAGGTGGTTGTACGATTTAGACTGGAAATGTCTAAGGCTCATTCTATGTTCTGTAACTGTCCCAGGTGACCTAGCTAAAGATACCTCCTATTGTTGCCAGGCATGCCCCCTGTCTTTATCCAAAGCCTCAGCATCATTCAGAACCTCAGCCTCAGATCCATACCCTTCTACTCTGAGCCCAGCATCCCCTTCTTCAGGAAGCCCTCACAGGTGACAGTTGGCTAAGAGCGCAATGAGTGAGGGAAGATTGAGCGTGTAAGAACAATGTCTGTGCATTAAGAAACAGAGCAATCAATAAGAAATAAAACTACCAACCTGAGACAGGACTTCTTTCTTCTTGCAGTTGGTCCCTCCAATGAAAACCATGTTGGGCATGTCCGGTCTGGGATACTCAAACACAAAGTCATATCTTAACAGCCAAATGGAGCCCTTCCGATACAAGGTGGGTAAGTGCACATCTCTCTTGAGGATATTGGAGGGGAGGTCTTCATACTTTGAATACAGGCAGTAGAACAGATAGGTCTCCAAGTAATTAACGAGGTAGTTGGCCACCCATTGGGGGAACGTCATCTGGTCTGAGAACTGAGTGTAGCATCTGGGAATGTGGGACACAGGGTTTGGGCTCCTGCTCATCATATGCTCCAAGGAGCATGGGAAGCCCCTGAAGAGGTACACAGAGGGCAGGCCCAGGTACTCGGCCAGGATGACCCCGCAGGGTAGGGCTGGTTCTGTGAAAAGGGCATCAAACTTGCTCTCCCTGAGGACACTCAGGGTGGCCGGGGTCCTCCAGGAGGCTCTGGCAGTTGGTGAAGTACATGTCAATAACCATCATGCTATTCCTGTACTCCATCTGAGCAGCGTTCAGGAGCCACGTCTCAGCAAAGTGATTGTTTCCAAAAGAGTGGTAACAATTCTCCAGCTCTTCCTGATCGAATGGCACTGGGTAGCTTTTTCTTGTGTAGTGCTTGGATTCCTTCAGAAGCAAATTGACTTCTGGTACCAGCACCACAATGTTGTGCCCCTTCTGACTGAGGAGCTCAACTATGTCCTTCATACTGAGCCAGTGGCTTCCATCCTGAGGGACCACCAGCAGCTTGTCACCTACAACCCCTGCCCAGAGCACTAAGAGAACTTTCTGAAACATGTGGAGGAGGCAGGCCATCTGGGGGAGAGTACAGGTAGCAACAAGAATAAACAGTTCACGCTCTCTAAACCTCACAGGCTCCTGGCTCTTGTCCCTAAACAAACTAGTGCTCTTTATAGCCCCTGCCCACCTCTCCTTGCTCTGAATTTTGCCCCTTGTTTTAAAAGAACCTAAATTAATATTTAACCATTTTTATGGTTCAAGTGAACCTGAACCAATGAGGTCTCTTACCAGATTTCACCTGAGCTTCTGGGTTTATTTTTCTCTTTCTCTCCACCATTCAGCCTCCCCTTCCCAAACCCAGTCACACTTGGAGGACAGCTTGTGAGGGCCCTGGAGGCTGGTGGCAGGCCTCTGCCCTGAGTTTTCTGGATTCCACAGCGTGGGGATGATGTCCACAGACGAATAGCTCTTAGCCCTGCTCCGCTTCCTCAACTTTTCTCCGAGAGGAAGTGTCAGCAGATGCCAAATTCAAGATTTGAAACAACAGAACGGAGCTGCCTACTCCAGCTCCTGGTGATCCGGTTACCGCAGCCCATAGCTAGATTAAAAAGTGGCCTGCAGGAAGCTGAGGGGACACAGAGGAGTCTGATCTAGCTCCCCCCGTTCTCTGGGGTAAACCACTGTTTGGGGGAGCTTTCTGTTCTATCAGAGACGGAATCTAATCCTGAAGATACATGCTCTAAAACCAGAATTCCCACTTTGACCATAGTTAAAAGCAAAAGTTTTGGAGTCAGCCTACCCCTTCCGAGCTGTGCATTCCCACTGCTCTGTGCCTGACTTCCCCATCTCTCAAACGGGAGTTGCCTCTGTACCACCCCCCGGAGGGGTGGGGGGAGGCCTGTGAAAATTAGTGAGTCAGTTTGTAATCCGCGGGTGCCCAGGAGAGGTCCCTTGGAGGGGCTCCCTCTGGCTGTCATCAGGCAGCTGGGTTCTATGTGATATGAACTAAAGAGCACTCTGGTGGTCAGAAAGTAGCCCCTAAAGTCTCAGCAATTGAAAGATCCAGCTCTACACTGTCAACGCAAGAGTATAGGAGGAATACAAGGGGACAGAAGAGGAGGTGGAAAAATTAAAAGGGAAGAAAATGTAGAAATATAAAACCATGGGAATGCATCCCGTGACAAGGCATTTGACAACAGCAACTGACCAACCAGCAGTCAAAATAAAAAGGAGGCTCTAGCATCGGGAGCCTTGACACCTGTAGAATGCTTTCTGGCTTGCAAAACAGGTTCCCATTGTCTTAGCGTCCTAGGGTCTCTGCAACAAAGTATCACACACTGGCTGGCCCAAACAGAAATGTATTCCCATAGTTCTGTAGGCCGGAAGTCTGAGACCAAGGCATCAGCAAGGTTGAGTCCTTCTGGAGGCTCCAAGACAGAATCTGTTCCTCTCTCCTAGCTCCTGGTGGTTTGCTGGCAATCTTTGGCATTACTAGATAGATGCAGGCATCACTTCGTCTCTACCTTCATGTTCACCCTTCTTCCTGTGTATGTCTGTGTCTGAATTTACCCTATTCATTAGGACACCAGTCATACTGGATTAGCACCCACCGCCAATGATCTCCTCTTAACTAACATATTTCCAAAAAAGGTCACATTCCGAGGTACTGGGTATTAGGACTTCAACACATCTTTCCAGGGATACAAGTTAACCCGTAGCACTCATCTATCATCTCACACAATTCAAACCCCAAAGTACAGGTCCGATCATCCTTGTACATGTGAGAAACTGAGGCTTGCTGCTTTACAGAAAGGGCATTTTTGGGGAACTTCTGCAGCTCAGAAGGAAATACAAGAACTGGACCCTTCCAGACCCACCATTCTCAAACGTTTCCATCTCAGGACTCCTTTACCCTCTTGGCAACAATGGAAGACCCCCCCCAAAACTTTTGTTTATGTGGGCCATGTCTATCCAGATGAACTCTTTCAGAAACTAAAACTGACACATATAAAAAAGACTTCCTCGGGGCGCCTGGGTGGCTCAGTCGTTAAGTGTCTGCCTTCGGCTCAGGTCATGATCCCAGGGTCTTGGGATCGAGCCCCGCATCAGGCTCCCTGCTCCGCGGGAAGCCTGCTTCTCCCTCTCCCACTCCCCCTGCTTGTGTTCCCTCTCTTGCTGTGTCTCTCTCTGTCAAATAAATAAATAAAATCTTTAAAAAAAAAAAAAGACTTCCTCACTCATTTACAATAACAAGAATAAGCCCATGACAAGTTAGCATGACTGACGTCTTTTGTGAAAAAAATACTCTATTTCCCCAAAGAAACAAAAAATTGGTCAGAAGCGCGACATTGTTTTACACATTCTGCAAGCAAGCCCTTGTGATATGAACGTCTGTCTGGCTTGGTAGAGGACAGCAGGACTCTGCCACCTGCCTCTGCACTCAGCCTATCCGACACCACACCTTACAGAGCCTTTGGAAAACTCCACGGTACCATGGTGAGAAGATGAAGTGGAAAAAGCAAGTAACGTCTTAGCACTATTATGAAATCATTTGATCTCAGAGACTCCCAGGAAGGGTCTCAGGGATCCCTCAGTTTCTGTACTTTGAGAATCACTGCTCTAGATCAGGGGATGGCAAATTTTTTTTTTCTGGAAAGGCCTAAATAGTACATATTTGAGCTTTTGTAGGCCCTTGCCCTAGTTAATGATACAAGCCAAGAGATCACCTCTTCCCTGTCCTCCATATCCACATGGTTCACATCCTCCCTTCATGTCGGCTTCGGTCAGTGTCATGTCCAAGAGACCTTCTCCGGTGAGCTCATTATTAAATAACCCAGCCCAACACTAGAAAGCCCTTCACCCTCCTTATATTTCTCTGTTTCATTCATCACTACCTAACTATTGTTTACTTATGCGTCTCTCCCGACTAGAATGGGAGCACCCTGAGGGCAGGAACAATATTTGTTTTGTTCTCTGCTGTATTCCCTGTGTCTAGAAGAACTCCAAGCATACAGTAGGCTCTCCACAAATGTTTGCTGATTAATGAATGAGACTTTGGTTTACCTGTTTTATTCCTACATTTCTTTTTTTCCTTTTTTTTCTTTTTTTTCTTTTTTTAAGCAGACTCCATGCCCAGCATGGAGCCCATCACGGGGCTTGAACTCACCACCCTGAGATCAAGACCTGAGCTGAAACCAAGAGTCAGACGCTTAACCAACTGAGCCGCCCAGGCACCTCCCTCCTACATTTCATTTTCATGATTCTTTCCAAGTTGTGAGAATTCACATATGAAATTTAAGGAACCATGTGCTCTTTTTTGAGAAGAAACTGGTCAATGGCATTATGAGCATGTGATGGGTCACTTGCCTTTTAGGAAGTTAAGATCTGAGAAGTCTAAGTGTAGCCAGCAGGTGGTGAGGGCCCTGGAGCAGGATTTGGACAGCTTGGAGCCCACTTCCAGCCCTGCTCCCTGTCAGCCTGGGGCATGACCCATCTCCTGACTGGTTTCTCAACTGAGACCCAGAGAGAGGGTCATATTTATCCTACCACATGACCGAGGGAGGTCCAAGAGGATGATAGATGTGGAAACAGGCTGTCTAAGTGAAAGGTGGTTCCTGGCATGGCTAGAACAGACTTCCCCACAGATAGTCATGCACAACTGAACTGTCACAAAAGGTCTTGTCATAACCCATGCCTGTTGGCTCAAGAGGCATGCTGGGACCTAGGAAAGGAGAAGAAGCCTGAGGAATGGCACAGAAGGCACCATCCCAAGCACATCCCCAGGAACGCAGCCAAGATGCAAATTCATTGCAACCTCCTCCAGGGAGGGACACCAGCAAGATTTCCCACTTACAATGATCAGAGTCTGGAGGGGGGCAGCATCCTGGTTTGTGTCCATCTAGATAGCAATAAGACCCCAAGATGGTTACAAAGTGAGCACAGAACAGGTCCACCCCTCCAGAGCAGGCAGGAGCTAAGCAGGTCCTTTCTAAGAGCAATACATCAGGAGGCAGAAAGGCTTAAGCAAGTATGTGGAGGTGGGAGAAGCGAGATGTGCTACAGACCTCAGCTGCTTCACACCAGACCCCCATTCTGCTGAGGACCTTGGCCTGGGCCCTTCCTAGCAGAGCCTTGCTCTGGTCTTTGTGTTGTTCAGCAAGAAGGCTGGGAAAAGGGGGCAGAGCAAGATGGTGGAGGAGTAGACCTGGATTTCATCTGGTCTCAGGAATTCAGCTGGATAGGGATCAAACCATTCTGAACACCTACAAACTCAAGAGGAGATCGAAGAAAAGAATAGCAACAACTCTCTGAACAGAAAAGCGACCACTTTCTGGAAGGTCTTTTCTAATTTGTTTAGAGTATATTTTCTGGGGACATCGTTACCCTGTTAGCATTTTGTTCTCTCATTCATCTATTCTCCTCTGCACAAAATGACAAGATGGAAAAAATCACCTCAACATGAAATAAGTCAAACAGAGAAAGACATGTATCATATGATCTCATTGATATGAGGAA
>NW_028022281.1:0-658 GCF_054177405.1 Leptonychotes weddellii
CACAGGGGACCACAGGGGCCCACCGGGGCCCACAGGGGCCCACAGGGGACCACCGGGGCCCACCGGGGCCCACAGGGGACCACAGGGGCCCACCGGGGCCCACCGGGGCCCACAGGGGACCACAGGGGCCCACCGGGGCCCACAGGGGACCACAGGGGCCCACAGGGGACCACCGGGGACCACAGGGGACCACCGGGGCCCACCGGGGCCCACAGGGGCCCACAGGGGACCACAGGGGCCCACCGGGGCCCACCGGGGCCCACAGGGGACCACAGGGGCCCACAGGGGACCACCGGGGCCCACCGGGGCCCACAGGGGCCCACCGGGGCCCACCGGGGACCACAGGGGCCCACAGGGGCCCACCGGGGCCCACAGGGGACCACCGGGGACCACAGGGGACCACAGGGGCCCACCGGGGCCCACAGGGGACCACAGGGGACCACCGGGGCCCACCGGGGACCACAGGGGACCACAGGGGCCCACCGGGGCCCACAGGGGACCACAGGGGACCACAGGGGCCCACAGGGGCCCACAGGGGACCACGGGGGCCTGCCTGAGGCGCCGGGCTCCGCAGGAAACAAATGGGGTGCCGTGAGTTGAGTCTGCCTTCACCGCACCTGCCGTGTGCTCACAGGCGGCCAGGCGAGGGGCCTGGTGC
>NW_028022282.1:0-658 GCF_054177405.1 Leptonychotes weddellii
AGGAACCCTATTCATATTATTAGATATGTGTTTGGAATAGGGACAATCCAGAAATAGACTGACCTTAGAACATACAGATTAGCATCAAATTAGCTCAATACCAGATCAGACTAAAATAATCAGTACTCCTCCTACTGTTAGAAGCTAGAGTGAGTCACTTATCTGGAGCCTCTATAAATGTTCATAGATAAACAGCATTCAATTATTACTGGGCATAGCAAAAACAACTATAAGAGAAGACACAGACAATAGAAACAGACCTACAAGTGACCTAGCTATTAGAATTATCGGACATGGTCTTTATTTTTTTTTTATTTTTTATTTTTTTTTAAAGATTTCATTTATCTATTTGAGAGAGCAAGAATGAGAGAGAGTACATGAGAGGGGGGAGGGTCAGAGGGAGAAGCAGGCTCCCTGCCGAGCAGGGAGCCCGATGCGGAACTCGATCCCGGGACTCCAGGATCATGACCTGAGCCGAAGGCAGTCGCCCAACCAACTGAGCCACCCAGGCGCCCCGGTCTTTATTTTTGTTTTAGTTTTGTATTGTTAATCACCGTACATTACTTCATTAGTTTTTGATGTAGTGTTCCATGATTCATTGTTTGCGTGTAACACCCAGTGCTCCATTCAGTACGTGCCCTCTTTAATACCCATCACC
>NW_028022283.1:0-658 GCF_054177405.1 Leptonychotes weddellii
GCACGGCCTCCAACACTACTTCTCCAGCCGGGGCATCGCCATTGCTGTGCAGTACTTCTGGGACCGGGGCCACCGGGACATAACCGTCTTTGTGCCTCAGTGGCGCTTCAGTAAGGATGCCAGGGTCAGAGAGGGCCACTTCCTGCAAAAGCTGTATTCCCTCAGCCTGCTCTCCCTCACTCCCTCCCGAGTCATGGATGGCAAGAGGATCTCCTCCTATGATGATAGGTTCATGGTGAAGCTGGCCGAAGAGACCGATGGGGTCATTGTCTCCAATGACCAGTTCCGGGACCTGGCGGAGGAGTCTGAGAAGTGGATGGCGATCATCAGGGAGCGCCTGCTGCCTTTCACTTTTGTGGGAAACCTCTTCATGGTTCCTGATTACCCGTTAGGGCGAAATGGCCCCACGCTGGATGAGTTCCTGAAGAAGCCAGTCAGGGCACAGGGGGCTTCTAAGGCTCAGCATCCTTCCAGGGCCTTCGCAGAACCCAGTCAGCAGCAGCAGGGGAGAGAAGAGGAGGAAAAAGGCAGCAGTGGCATCCGGAAGACCCGGGAGACTGAGCGGCTGCGGCGCCAGCTGCTGGAGGTGTTCTGGGGCCAGGATCACAAGGTGGACTTCATCCTGCAGCGGGAGCCCTACTGCCGGGACATCAACCAG
>NW_028022284.1:0-658 GCF_054177405.1 Leptonychotes weddellii
TCTGTTCTCACGTCCTCTAAGGGACAAAACTGAGGCTCAGGGAGGTCACATGGACTTGTTCAAGTTCTCCCCTGATGTTAGGTCTCATTACCATGTTACAGAGCCTAAGTATCATGACTTCTTGCCAGGACCCTGCTCTGAGCATGAAACTGTCAGAAGCCAGGAGAAATGCAACTAATACAGACCTTTCCTCCCCCCAATAGAGAACAGTACAGCTATGACCATATTGTAACTTCAGTGTCTCATTTTGCTTGTGCAGTTCACATGTTATTTCCTAGAGTTCACATACAGCTCAGTCCACTGGTAAATGTAAAGGGTCCCTCTTGGGACGCCCAGCTGGCTCAGTCAGAGGGGTGTGTGACTCTTGATCTCAGGGTTGTGAGTTCGAACCCCACGGTGGGTATAGAGACTACTTGAAAATAAAATCTTTTTTAAAAGAAAAAAGGGTCATTCTTATTCTTTTTTTTTTTTTTTTTAAAGATTTTATTTATTTATTTGAGACAGAGAGAATGAGAGAGAGAGCACATGAGGGGGAGGGGGGTCAGAGGGAGAAGCAGACTCCCTGCAGAGCAGGGAGCCCGATGCGGGACTCGATCCCGGGACTCCAGGATCATGACCTGAGCCGAAGGCAGTCGCTTAACCAACTGAGCCACCCAGG
>NW_028022285.1:0-658 GCF_054177405.1 Leptonychotes weddellii
CCGACTCTCCTTCTCTTGGCCACGGCTATGCAGGGCAGGGGCACGGACCTGGCGAAGCCTCGTCTGCTGCTTCCTAGCCTCTTGATCTCTCTAAATCTCAGTTTTCTGTTCTGCAAAAGAAGAGTAATTGTGTCTCCTTTTGGGGTTATCATGAGGATTAGATGAAATAGAAATCGAAAGTGTTGGGGCGCCTGGGTGGCTCAGTTGGTTAAGCGACTGCCTTCGGCTCAGGTCATGATCCTGGAGTCCTGGGATCGAGTCCCGCATCGGGCTCCCTGCTCGGCAGGGAGTCTGCTTCTCCCTCTGACCCTCCTCCCTCTCATGCTCTCTGTCTCTCATTCTCTCTCTCACAAATAAATAAAATCTTAAAAAAAAAAAAAAAAAAATCGAAAGTGTTTAGCCCTGTTCCCGGAAACTAGTAGAGTCAATAATTGTAGGAAGTCCTTCCTTGTTCAGGTTCTCAGTGCTGGAGGCAGGGAGGAAACGATGAACTCGCGTGAGGCCCCTTTGAGAACAGAATCTGCCTTGTGTCCTGGAGGGGGTTGAACTTGGTCCCCCGAAATTCGTGTCTATCTGGAACTTCAGAATAGGACCCTGTTTGGAAATCAGGTCTTTGCAGATTTAGTTAAGAACCTCAAGATGAGACTGTTGTACCCTC
>NW_028022286.1:0-658 GCF_054177405.1 Leptonychotes weddellii
CCAGGCGCCCCCGTTATGGCAAACTTTAAAAAATATCTGATTCTAGATCCACTTTTATCCCTGTACTTTTTTTTTTTTTTAAAGATTTTATTTATTTATTTGAGACAGAGAGAATGACAGACAGAGAGCATGAGAGGGAGGAGGGTCAGAGGGAGAAGCAGACTCCCCGCCGAGCAGGGAGCCCGATGCGGGACTCGATCCCGGGACTCCAGGATCATGACCTGAGCCGAAGGCAGTCGCCAAACCAACTGAGCCACCCAGGCACCCTCCCTGTACTTTTGACTCAGTAGTTCTTGGAAGAGAGCTGGATATCTATGCTTTAAAAATATCCCTTAAGCATTCAGGAGAGACTGAACAAGTTTGTGAAAAATTTTTTCTAGACACATCTGTAACATCCTCTCTCCTCAGTTGAACAAAGGGCTGGAATTTTATTCTGGAAAAGACACAGCACATCATGTTCCTCTTCCTGACTTGAATATCATCTTTATTTTGGAGCAAGGGAAAGAGCCCCAGACTGTGGAGAGCAAGGTTAAAACAGTGAAAAAGCCAAGTGGGTGGGAAGACAGGCAAGAGTTCAGAAGGGCAGAGAGTGTTAATAGTGTTTGGGCAACTTTCTCCCAGTGGGAGAGTTTTTCCTGCTTACTAGCTCTTAGAGGAA
>NW_028022287.1:0-658 GCF_054177405.1 Leptonychotes weddellii
GCATAGTAACGGTAGAAAAAGTAATGGAAGGAGTACTATCCTATTTTAGATAGCGGATTAAGAAAGGCCATTCAGAGAAAATGATACTTGAAAAGATACCTTGTAAAGTGAGAGAGCAGCCAGATTTCCATGTGTATGGAAGGGCGTTCCAGAGAGAGGGAATAGCCAATGGATACTCTCTGCAGCTGAGAAAACTGACTGAAGTAACAAGCTAGCAATGTGGCCAGGGTGCAGTGAACAAGGGGCAGAGGAGAGAGGTATCTAAGAATAAATCATGTAGGAAATCATAATTTCTAAGCATGAGGATGACCTATTAATAGCTTACTCTGGCTGCTGTGCAGAGAACAGATTAGAAGGAGGCAGGAATGGAAGCAGAGAAACACTTAAGGGGACTCTTGCAGTCACGCCAGCTAGAGATGGTGGCTGCTGGGAATAGTAGGATAACAATAGAGGTGGATAGGTCAAATGTGGGATTTTTTTTTTCTTTAAGATTTATTTATTTATTTATTTATTTATTTATTTATTTGTTTGTTTGTTTAATATATAGAGAGACAGCACAAGTGCTTGTGGGAGGAGAGGCAGAAAGGGAGGGCGGTGCAGAAGGAAAGAATCCCAGGTAGACTTGCATGGAGCCCAGAGCCAGGAACTGGAGCCTGGG
>NW_028022288.1:0-658 GCF_054177405.1 Leptonychotes weddellii
TATTTTGTGTATATATATTTGTGTAATGACTTGCTTAATGTTTTTCTCCCAAACTTAAGTTACGTTGCTGTCTCCTCATCTGTAAATGTGGATAATGATAGTATCCCATTTACAGAATTATTGTGACGAACGTTAATTAACAGCATAGGGAACATTTAAGAGGAACTCCATGAATTTTATTATTATTATTATTATTATTGCTATTAATATTTCTGGGTCTCAGGTCCCTGATGCGTGAAGTGGGGAGGAGCTTGAGAGGACCTTCAAGTTCTCAACCTTCTAGGATCCTTTTCACACAAATAGCTTAGCATTTTCTTTCTTTCTTTCTTTCTTTTTTTTTTTTAAGATTTTATTTATTTGCGAGAGAGAGAATGAGAGACAGAGAGCATGAGAGGGAGGAGGGTCAGAGGGAGAAGCAGACTCCCTGCCGAGCAGGGAGCCCGATGCGGGACTCGATCCCGGGACTCCAGGATCATGACCTGAGCCGAAGGCAGTCGCTTAACCAACTGAGCCACCCAGGTGCCCAAGCTTAGCATTTTCTTTTTTTTTTTTTAAAGATTTTATTTATTTATTCATGAGAGACAGAGAGAGAGAGGCAGAGGGAGAAGCAGTCTCCCAAGGAGCAGGAAGCCCGATGTGGGACTCGATCCCAGGACCC
>NW_028022289.1:0-658 GCF_054177405.1 Leptonychotes weddellii
CTAAAGATTTTATTTATTTATTTGATAGAGAGAAACACAGCAAGAGAGGGAACACAAGCAGGGGGAGTGGGAGAGGGAGAAGCAGGCTTCCCGCGGAGCAGGAAGTCCGATGCGGGGCTCGATCCCAGCACTCTGGGATCATGACCTGAGCCGAAGGCAGACTCTTAACGACTGAGCCACCCAGGCGCCCCATAATAACACTTTTCTTAGCTATCCCTTCTTCTGGGTCCCTTGCCACCCTCCAGGGCTGGGGCTGGAGGGCAGAATAGCTCTTACTGTAAAGTCAGATGGTGCAGAATGTCCGTAAATGGAAGAAGGGGGCCCGCCTGGCAAGCGAGGACTGGAGAGCTGGTCGGCGGAGTGGGAGTAGAGAACCAGGGCCCAGAGCCTGGCTAGCAGTCAGTAGAAAATCCCAGGGAGGGAGCTGAAGGATGCTCTGAGCAAGTACCTGGAAGCAGACTGGTCCCAGGGGCTCCGAGATGCTCCCCTGGTGCCACAGTGGCATGGGACCACGCGGTCACGGCGGGCAGAAGATGGCAAGGCTGCTGGGAGGACAGATAAGGTGCTGTCCTGGAAAGCCAAGGCCCAAGAATGTGTGGGTTCTCCCTCCCCAGAGGGAGAGGAGCTCGTGCATTCATTCATTCATGCAACAGATTTT
>NW_028022290.1:0-658 GCF_054177405.1 Leptonychotes weddellii
CAAGGGAAATAAAGTATTTAACATGTAATTAACAAGTCAGACAATGGATTTTTACTGAGATATATCTATAAAAGATAGCATCATATTCATTTCAGATGTACAGCATTATGATTTGATACTTTGTATATATTGTGAAATGATCACCATAATAAATCTAGTTGATATCTATCACCACACATACTTGAAATTATTTTTCTTATGGTGAGAATTTTAAGATCTACTCTCTTAGCAACTTTCAAATATACAATACAGTATTATTAACTATTTGTCACCATGATGTACATTACATTTCATGTCTTATTTATTTTATGACTGGAAGTTTGTACTTTTTGACCACTTTCACCCATTTCTCCCACCCCTTACCCCCCATCTCTGGCAAACACTAATCTGAACTTTGTATCTTTGATCTCTTTTTTGTTGTGTGTTTTTTTGTGTGTGTGTTTTGATTTCACATATAAGTGAGATCATACATTATTTGTCTTTTTCTGACTTTTTTCACCTAGCAAAATTCTCACAAATTTCATCCATGTTGTTGCAAGTAGTAAGATTTTCTTCTTTGATGGGAGACTGAATAATATTCCATTGTATATGTCACCACATTATCCATTCATCCATCTATGACCTTAGGTTACTTTTATGTCTTGAATATTGTAAATAA
>NW_028022291.1:0-10939 GCF_054177405.1 Leptonychotes weddellii
GCCACTGACTTCTGTGCATTGATTTTATATCCTGCCACTTTACTGAATTCCTGTATGAGTTCTAGCAGTTTTGGGGTGGAGTCTTTTGGGTTTTCCACATAAAGTATCATATCATCTGCAAAGAGTGAGAGTTTGACTTCTTCTTTGCCAATTTGGATGCCTTTGATTTCTTTTTGTTGTCTGATTGCTGTGGCTAGGATGAAGGCCAAAGTTCTTGATACTGGTATTGAAGTCTTCTCCAAACCCTGCCTTTAACCTATTTTTTTTTCAATTTTATGCTATGCACTAACCTCACCCAAACCTAGTATTTTTATTGAGTATATATCTTTTCACTCAGTCCTTTCCCCCCTGTCTTGCCTTCAGCTCTCATCACAGCGTGTGGTGTCATTCTAAGTGTCCCTCTCTTGTCATTCCTCTTGTCTAGGGCAAGAGGTCATCCTGGACAAAGCTGCTTTGAGCCCCCTAGATACTCCCCCCTCCGCATGTGTTTACCCAACAAATACTCAGCGAATGCCTACCTACCCCAGGTCCTGCTTCCAGCCCGGAGATGCAGTGTTGAACAAAATAGACGGAAGTCCCTGGTTGCAGGGAGCTTATGCTCCAGCAGGGAAAACACACAAACGTGGATAAACCAGTGTGTATCCGGGTACCTGCCAGAAGCTGTAAGGGCCAAGGAGAGTTACATGGAGAGGGGACAGAGAGTGACTGGAGCTCAGAAGGAGCTCTGAGCAGGTGACTGAGGGGGAGCAGAGGAAAGCAGGTGAGGGGAGAATGCTCCAGAGAGACAGCGCTGCAAATTGGAAGACAGCACCAGAAGGGGGCGCGGGGCATGTCGGGGCCCGGGAGAGACTGATGTGACACGACTACGGGAGAAGGCCCTCGGGGCAGGGCTCGGAAGAGTGGATTCCTTCCCAGTGTGCACAGGGCTGAAGGACACGATCTGATGCATGGCTGGGGAGGCAGGAGGCTCTCAGCGCAGGGAGGAAGCAGGGAGAGGGAGCTGACCTGGCAGTGGTCCAAGTGAGCAATGCGAGCACCTGGATGAAGGTAAGAGCTGCCTGAGGTCCGATTTACCAGAAAGTAGGACGGCAGGTTTGCTGATGCTGGACTGGATGTGGGAGTGAGAGAGAACACCAGGCATGACTTCAGTGTGTGAGACCCAACAACCGGGGGTGGGAAGACTGGGAGAACAGAGACCAAAGAGCCAGTTTGTGGGCAGCGGAGGCTGAGAGGTCCGCTGGATCCATATGGAACTTGAGGTGTCTCTTATGTGTCCAGATGGTGATTGCCAAGAGAGATCTTTTGTATGCCACTGCATGAGTGAGTCTTGAATTTCCAGAGCTGGGCATAGAAATTCGGGAGGAACCCACTCTGACATATCCATATTATTGTGCGTTTTTTTCAAGTTGTCACATCTCAATTGTGTATGGACAACATATCCCTCAGAGCATAGTGCCTACAGTTAATATACCATATCGTACACTTAAAATTTGCTAAGAGGGTAGATCTTATGTTAAGTGCTCTTAACACACATACATCATCATCATCATCATAATGATAACGATAATGGGGCAAGAGGGAACTCTGGGAGGTGATGAATATGCCTACACCCTTGATGGTGGAGATGGTTTCATGGGTGTATATTTACCCCTAACTAATTGAGCTATGTTAAATATGTGCAGCTTCTTATATCTCAATCATACCTCAATAAAGTGTTTTATAAATGTCATAAAATTAAAAATAAAATACTATACTTCTAAAACTGAATAGCTTTATTGAGATATAGTTCACATATAATAGAGTTCACCCATTTAAATTGTACAATTCAATGATTTTTAGTACAGTTACTAAACTGTACTAAACTGTGCAACCATCACCACAATCTAATTTTAGAACATTCTTCTCCCCCCAAAATAAAATCTCTATGTATTAACAGTCAACCACACCAACACAACGCAACACGATTCTACTTTCTGTTTCTCTGTATTTCCTATTTTGGAAATCCCATATAAACAGAATAAAAGAATATGTGGTCTCTTGGGATGATTTGTCTCTTCCAATGAGCATATTTCCAAGGCTCCATGTTATAACCGGTATCAGAACTTCATTCTTATTTTGCTGAATAAAATTTAATTCTACGATAACCACTTTTTATTTATCCATTCATCACTTGATGAACAATTGGGTTGTTTGCACTTTTGGCTATGATGAATAAAGCTGCCATGAATATTCACATACAATTGTTTTTTCACTTACAGTTTTTTTTTAAATCTTTTTTATTTTGAGAGATAGAGAGCAAGTAGGGGAGGAGGCACCGTGAGAGGGAAAGAGAGAATCTCAAGCAGACTTCACACTCAGCACGGAGGCCAATGCAGGCTCGATCTCATGACCCTGAGATCATGATCTGAGCCCAAATCAAGAGTCGGACTCTTAACCGACTGAGCCACCCAGATACCCCTTCACGTAGAATTTTTTGAGCGGACATATATTTTCATTTCTCTTGAGTATTTACTTAGGAGCATAAATGTTGGCTAATAGTATTTTTACATTTATTTTTAAACTATTACACATTTAAGAAACTATCTTTAATTTATCAGGAAAATCATCTTTTATTGGCAAATATAGAGGAAAAAGAATACTACATTTCTGGGATATTACTAATTTCTCATTGAATTGGGAGTGCTTTCACAGGGCTTCCATGTACAAAATACATGGAACATTAAATGGATGCATATGAAAATTCTAAGCTATTTCCCAGGGAGGAAATCATTATTTATATTGTAAATAGAACTACATAAATAGAATTTTATGTTAAGCTGACCTAGTTTAAGCATTTTATTAGGGATTTCCTAGTCAGCAGGTTCAGGGTATTTGCAGATTTTTAAGCTAAAAAATGGCAGCAAAATGTAGGAGGAAGATGGGCTTTCTTCAAACTTACTTGCCTTTATTTACTTAGAATGGAGGGCATGTGTTTATAACTAGCCACAGAAAAGATTCGTGCATTTCATGTGCTTGAATTTTTTTTTTAATGGCTGAGGAAAGAAAGTTGCACAAGAAATAAGCAATTGAGGCAAACAAAGGTTAATAAACCTGTTCATGCATGTTTAAAAGTCCAAGTCACGTCCTTTGAAAAAATTTAAAAAAAAAAAGTCGCCTCAGTATGTTTTCATTTTCCATCCTCTATACAGACAGCAAAGGCAGAAACACTCCAGACAGTGAGGTTCACAGTAGCTGTAAGTGCCCACTTTTTCTCGGGGCAGTGAACTGGCTTTGGAATCAGGACTTTGGGCTCTAGGTATCTTAAATGATCTGAGCTTCTTGCTATTGAGATTCCTTCAAACCATACCTGCCATGCTTAAGGAAATAGTAGGGAATGATTAGCGCTCGTTGAATAGATGATTGCAAAGCCAAATGAAAAGTCTAAGTGAAAAAGACCCTGGGATCATGACCTGAGCTGAAGGCAGATGCTTAACCGACCGAGCCACCCAGGTGCCCCCATAAAGTGTGTATTCTTGAGTAGTACCTACTCAAAGCTCAAATACGTTTGTGACGACGGTGCTATTTAAGTGATGTTTCCACACCTAATTCCCAGGTCTTCCTCTCATTAACTCTTGGGGAGGGCGCACAGTTCTACCTGGTTCCCAACATGATTCCCAAGGGCAGCCGCCCAGGAGAAGTTGTAAGCAGGATAGAAGAGGGATGCTCTCCAATTTGAGCCGACAACAGAGGGTTTCATTTCTTTGCTTTCAACACAAAATCAAGGCCAGAATCACCAGAGCTGGATGTTGCTTGGGGTCCTGGTGTTTTCTTTTCTTTTTTTTTTTTTTAAGATTTTATTTATTTATTTGACAGAGAGAAACAGGGCTAGAGAGGGAACACAAGCAGAGGGAGTGGGAGAGGGAGAAGCAGACTTCCCACGGAGCAGGATGCCTGATAAGGGGCTCAATCCCAGGACCCTGGGACCATGACCTGAGCCAAAGGCACACGCTTAACGACTGAGCCACCCAGGCACCCCTTGGTGTTTTCAAAGCTAACAATGAAATAATACTAAATTTTATCAAGTGCTTAATATTATTCAGATACCATGTCAAATACTCTAACACCTATTTAATGGAGTTCTTAACCCATCATCCTGCAACATCAGTATCATTATACCCCATTTATAGGTGACAAAATAGTTAAGAAAGAGAAGAGCTGCCTCTGGCATCTGGAATTTGTGGTCACTCACAGCCAAGCCTTGGCACTCTGCTATTGAACACAAACAATTGCATAGAACATCAACATCAGCCAAGGCCACTCTGTGACCATGACAGGTCAAGAGCATTCTGTAATCATGTCTGAACCCAGACAAAACATGAATGTTGTTCAAATCACAGATGGTCTCATACCTCTCCATCCTGGCTAATGAGTAAAGGCTACTTTCTTGCACATTACAGTGGAGTCCCACTCTTGTCTTCCCTCCTTCTACATAAGATTGATTAAGATCTCCTATCATAGAATCCCCCACCCCTGTCCTCCTTCTCGACAGCCTCCAGAGCAAAGCCCCACTTAAGCCCTTCCCAAATCACCCAACACAAACCTCAATGCATATGATCGGTCCTTTCTAACACCCTGCTGCTGAGACACCCATGATTCCCCGCGGTGTGCTTTCCCTTGCTAGGCAACAAGTGATAACCCCTTGCTTCACTACAGGTGTGTTCTTAGCAGTATTCAATGCCTCCAGTGCTAGACGGCATTGATGCCGTTAACTCAGGGAGTTTTAAGTGACTTCATCAGGGACTAAATATTTAATTAGAAGCAGGTCTCAAACGCTTGTCTTCTATTGTCTGCACCTTGCTGTAACTACATCATATCGTGGCCCAAGATTTATTATACATAATCTTAGAATATATGGCGTGTGAGTGGAGTCATAAGACACTCAAATATAGATTAATGGACTATCAGTAGGGAAAGAAACTCACATAGAGCTGGTAGAAAGAGTTGGCAAACAAAATTCATAGAGGAGGTGAAAGCATCTTCAAATGTGCAGAGGTAGGAAAGGCTAAGAAATGTTA
This sequence comes from Leptonychotes weddellii, assembly GCF_054177405.1. Taxonomy (NCBI): domain Eukaryota; kingdom Metazoa; phylum Chordata; class Mammalia; order Carnivora; family Phocidae; genus Leptonychotes; species Leptonychotes weddellii. The sequence goes on from NW_028022291.1 coordinate 5,055, forward strand.
TAATAGTGCTTAAATGACCCAATACAGACCACCTCCAATAAAATGATAAGAGACAGTAATTCTATAACAGTGAGCACAGTCTTAGGTGCCTTATATGGATTAGCACATCTTTCTACTAATACCACCATGAGTCAGAGAACAGTTTTCTTCAGATTCTACAAATGGAGAAATTAAGGCACCAAGAAGCTAAATATCTTGGCAAACATCTTATGCTGCTAGTAAATGACCATGGCAGGATCCAATTTTTAGAATAGACAAAATAATTGTGTATCTACTTACAAGATTTAATTTGTTAGCTTTGTTCCATATACTGGACACTGGATACAATGATACAGTCCTTTTATAAGTATTATAGTTGCCATGCCTAGTCCATGAACATGGTTCATCTCTGCACCTGCATCTAGTGCCTTCACGTTCAATCATTTTCTGAATATCTAAGAGTAGTTAACCAAAACATATCACCTTCACATTCCAAATGTCTATGAGGTGGTAACTTTGACTCCCCTTGATGAATTTCCTGAAAATCAAATGCCAAACCACAAAAAGCCGCTGGATAAAGCCAGTGTTTGTGGTTGTTTTCATTTCCTTGTGCAGTTATATATCTGAATCACATACTACACTGCATTGCTTTTATAAAAAGCTTGTTTACTTTAATATCTAAAGTTCATTAACACTCTAGGATCACAACCCCGAGGAGTAAATATTAGACCTGTGTTAAATTTCTTTGATTTTTTAAATATCATTAGGTGAGTTATTTTAACAGGCACCAAAACAGTATTGCTTGAACATACTTCAAACCAGTATGTCTTTCCAGAACAATCTTTGCAAAGTAAGGATTTAAAAGAACACATCATAGTTGGAAGGACATCATGAGGACTCAAATGCCATCTTTTTTGAAGGATAATTTTACGGGGAAAAAAAAAAGCTCTCCTTGATATTTGGGCATTTGAGGTGGTTACTGATTACTGCACGCTTAACATATATCATTCTTCTATGTGCTCTGTGGCAAAATAAATTATTAAGCTATTAATTTGGTTAAGAAAAAACTGTTATTTTTTCAACTTTTTTTTGAGAAAATTCAAGCCTACAGCAAAGTTGCCCAAACAATATTTTTTGTGCTGTTGTCATGCCATGAATGGTCTTGCTCTCCCTCTCCAAGCCCTTTGTGAGACATCTGTTATTTCCCTGCCTCACAGGAGGTTTGTATCGTGGAGAAAGAAGCAGCAATTGTTTAAGACCAGAGCATCCTGGCTTTTTTCCTCCCTGAAATCTGAACTAACTAAGGGTATATTGCTATTGTAAGAGAGAAATTAGTGTCTTTGAAGTATGGTGGTAGAAGTAAGAACAGAAAGCAACACTATTGCCTTGAGCCTAGGGAAATGGTGAAGATGCGAAACCAGAGGAGATCCCAGGTCTCTTCCTCACACTGGATCCATGTCTCGTGTAGGCGGCAGGCAGGTCACCTGGGGGAATGGCCGAAGGCCCATCAGGGCATGCTAAACCAGGGGGAGAATTAGACCAAGGCATTTGGAAGACCCAGGTTGTCAGACTTTATGGGATGCACTTCAATGGACAGTGGGTGTCTTGGTGGCTCATAGCTTATGATTTGAGGAGCCTCTTCTAATTTTTCCTGCAGCGTAAGAATCCCGAGACCTGTGAGTGACCACTGGGCCAGCTACAAGGGGGAACATCAAACTCACCTCTCTGACTGGATTTAGATGAATGTAAGGTAGATTTTCTTGCACACGTGAATTGTTTGAGAAAGATTTACACCTTTCATATGGCAGTGTGAAATCAAGTCATACATACTGTTTTTATTTGCTGAATCCTGCCTTTCTTTGCTCAGAGGGTTTAAGGAATTTGCTCAAGTTCAGGGAGGAAATGGTTGAACCCATAATCAAACTCTGGTCTGTCTGATCTAAAGCCCAGAAGGTACCTACTTAGCTGTCCACACCAGTGTGGTTGAGTCACTGGACCCACAACAGGATAGAAAGGTAAGAAATGAAACAAAACAAAACAACAACAAAAAACACACAAAAAACAAAAAAAACAAAAACAATTGGTCAGGCTAAGGAATTACATAGGTCATTGGTAGGCAATGGACAATGTGGTCAGATCTGACCTTTGTTTACAAAAAAGATATTAATCCTGAACTTCCTGCAATAAATAAGAATAGACCCTGTCCTCAAATAACTCCAAGAAGATTAAATAGGCTATGTGACCCACCAGCTGTGTGGTATAAGCAGGTCACTTAACTCCTCTGAGCAACAGTTGACTCACTCATAGAATATGGGAAATAGTGGAACACTCCACATGGAAGCTTTGTGGACCAAATACGCAGCTTCTGTAAAAGTGAACTATCAAACTACGTTCAGATGAGAAAGTACGACCTGTACCAACAGTTGAGTGGTGCCTGTTGCCAGAACCTTTGTGCTGACAGCAAGGATGGAAAGGTTAGTGGTGGGGCATTGTTTGAGGGAAAGAGAAAAGTTAAAGATTGCCAGAAATGTTTTTCTTTGGAAATTCACGCTTAGAGGATACTGAGCATCAAATATCAGTATACTGAGCACTCACCACGTGTCAGGCCCCATGCGAAGCCCTTTACATCAATAAACCCGCTCCTCCCGTGGTAGGCGCTGCCATGACCCCCATGGAACAGGAAAGGAAACAGAAAAGATTTACTAGGAAATCAGCGAGACTTGCCCCAAATCAGACAGTTTCATAACAACAAAGGCTGGGTTTGAAATCACAAACCCGTTATGCTTACCTGTTACTATTATTGCTAACAATAAGCAGGTACTGTTACACAGAGTGCCGTAACACACCATAGAAACCGTGAGTTAAAGATATTTATTGCCCTTTCCTCTCAGTACCTTCTTCACAGCCCGTGAGCTGCACACCTCCTGTGTCCCAGGCACTGGGATAGCTCCCCGATCAGGCTCATTTCTGGATTCGGACTGGAGTGGAAATGGTCCTATTTTACCCATGGGGTGAAAACAGGTTTCAGGAAAAAGAAATAATTCCAGGTCTGGGAAGATGGGAGAAAAGGTAGCCCCACCGATGTAGAAGGAAACTGAATCTCAGACGTTGAGTTGGGTGTGAAAGGGACCAGGAAACCCTTCACAAAGAGAGTGAATTTGCTCTTTCAGGCTAAGTCCAGTGTGGGAAAGCCACCTTTCCAGCATGGCCTCACTCGGCGGTTCTGGAAACAAAATGAAACTCATTCTGCGGTGGAAGTGACTGGCATGACCTGCAGGGTTTTCAGGAGAAAAAGGCTGATGTTTGATCCACAAGCAATAAAGAGTTCCCATCCAGCCTTTCTAAAATGACAGAAAACAAAGGCGACCATGAACAGAGTCTGGGTTTGAGGACTCAGAAGGGGAGAAAGAAAGGGCAGGCCCCAGAATAAAGGCAAGGTGAACTAGCCCACTAACGTGGCAGACAGCACAGTGTATCCTGTGGGCTGGCTGTCCCAAACACACGCAACGTACCGTAGTAAAAAGTAACTACCGTTATGTCAAGAACAGAGAAGCCATGTTTTCACATAAGCACTGGCCATGAAATGAGCAAAGAACTTTATTTCGTTTGACAACCAAGTTTGATTTTTCTCAGTTTTATTCCTGTACGCTGCTCTCACAACTTACTGTTAGCCTCCAGATCCTGCGTGAAGTGATGAACCAAGTCATTTAGGCAATCCTGTAGGGGTCAGTGATCACTGTTAGAAAAACAACAACAACAACAACAACAACAAACCCTTCCGGGGTGGTGGCTGCTCTTCTACAGTCTCCATTATTAAAAGACAAATTGAATTTAGCTCGTGGGAATAAATGAGCCCGGCCCCATTCCCACACCACAGGGAGATTTTCTGAAGCACCATTCACTATGACTTCCAGCCAGCTCATCACAGTTTTACTAAATATTAGGACATTCACTGGTATTTTCCAAAATAAACATTTAAATTTGTGTTTTATCAGTTTGTAAAAGTGGACATAGGTTCCTTAATAAACCTCAGATTCTAAAGCTTCTAAGTTTCAAGAGTTTGGATAATCTAAGACTGTATAAATAAAGGTATTACCATGTCGACATTGGAGGATGAAGATGAAGGATGGTGCCTAGTTGTACTCTGACAAACCCCTTCCGTTGTGTGAAATAGGAAGATGTTGCTCACTATTCCTCTATTCCTTCCTCTTTATTATGTCCATTTTAAGTAACGTGTATGTGAGCTTATGTGTGTATATATGTATTTGTGTGTGTGTGTGTGTGTGTGTGTATGTCTTGGATTCTATCCCCACTGGTCTTCAATGATGTTTTAAAAAGATTCTGTGCTATTTAGTACATACTTTCAATGCACTGAAAGTAGAACTGAAGGGATCAGAATTTTTTATAAAATCGGGAAAATAAATTGAAAAACCAAAGGAAAAGAAATAGAAAGAAGCAAAATACTGGTGATGTTGGCAAAAGCAACCCTGAATTAATTTCTTCCTCCATAACAATGGGAAATTCTTTTTTAAAGTAGAAAACAAAAGGATATTACAAGTTAATGTAAGCTCAGAGAAGTAGTTCGGAGTAAGGCAAGATCATAGTACACCCAGAAACAATGCATGAGGCTTGCACAGAATGCAGCTGAGATGACATGTTGCTTTGGATCCCAAGTCTGAATAGTTAGGAAGAACTGAGGTATAAAATGATTTTCTCACCTATGAGAAAAATAGTTGTTTTATTTTCTCTCTCCTGCAAAACTATGTTATTTTTCTATTGCTTAATTTCAATCTGAAGACTTAAATGTTGCCACAGAAAGGACAGAAGAGGAACAGAATAGATGAGGCCAAATGTTGCCCCCAAATGATTAAATATAAAGTAGATCATTTTTCTGGGGGCCACACATGGCTTGGGTTTCATTTAGCCATTTACACAGACTCTATGAGCAAACGCAAATGTGGGGATTCAGGCTGCCGGGGAGTTTTTGTGGAACTGGTGAAATGCGAGTCGAGGTGCTCGTCTAAGTGTTTGGAAAGAAAGATGCTCTCTTCATTTCTACGAAATGACATTGAGGTCTGTGACCCTATAGCAGCTGACAGTTCCCAGGAGAAGGACAACAACCTCATGAAGGCCGAAGTGAAATGAATGGTGAATTGAAAATACGTATCTTAGAGTTTAGCAACACACAGATACACTTCGGTGGGACAGTCTATAAAAACAGAATAGTAATTCTGTTTCCCAATTAGAGAAAATTCCAGGCTATTTTCTCAATTTTAAGTTTCTTTCTTCTACACACACATATATATTTTTTTCACTCACATATTCATTTAACAGATATTTCTTGGTTGCCCTGCGTGTCACTCTGCTCATTACTTGGGCTACTTCAGGTTACAGAACAGGTTGCCTGTTCTCCTGGAGCTTCCGTCCTAGTGGGGATAGACAGAAGATCCGTGCAAACATGATAAACGAGTAAATGCATGGCATCTTAGAAGTGATAACTGCTTTAGGAGAAAATATAAGCAGCAGAGCGGGGTGAGGAGCTGGTGGGTGGGGCAGGGGTGGTGGAGAGTGGTTTTCCGTAAGTGAAGCCTAGACCCGACAGGCTTCGGCTGTCGCTTTATCCTAGAGGTGAGTGAAAGAGGGTATCAGAGTCAGCCTGACACCACACGTTTGCTGTCAGCTCTCCTTCCACAGGCATGATGATTTTTCAGGTCCGAAACGAGACCATTTCAACACCATGGTCATTCATTCAGGCAAGTGGACCTGAAGTGGAATCATACAAGTTTACGAGGCCTCGAGGGATTCATGGGAGAAATATAAGTAAGACGGGACTACCACGTGAAGATGAGACCACGGTGACCCTCGTGGGGCAGCCAAGTGGGATGGGGCTGAAATTCAGACGACAA
>NW_028022292.1:0-658 GCF_054177405.1 Leptonychotes weddellii
AAGTAATTTATTATATGATAATATAAAATAATACGAACTCCAAATATGAAATCTAAATGCACAGAAATCATCTGTATTTGATTTTTAGAACTAAGAGTTTCACAATAAACTAACATATCATCAGTGATCAATTTATCTTAACAATATATTTATTTATTCATTTGTACAAAGTAAACTTCTTCCATCTTCAATGTCTCACTTTTACTTCCAAGTGATTTTTTCTTCCTGCTTGCTAGTTTGTTTTTAGTAATTTTAGAAGGGAAAAGACTTGGGCGCCTGGGTGGCTCAGTCATTAAGCATCTGCCTTCGGCTCAGGTCATGATCCCGGGGTCCTGGGATCAAGCCCCGCATCGGGCTCCCTGCTCAGCGGGAAGCCTGCTTCTCCCTCTCCCACTCCCCCTGCTTGTGTTCCCTCTCTCGCTGTGTCTCTCTCTGTCAAATAAGTAAATAAAATCTTTAAAAAAAAAGGGAAAAGACTCAAGATAAAACTTTCTTATTCTTTTCTAAACTGTCCTATTCTTTTTTAAATACATTTCAGTTTGCTTCTCCATAACATTAGTAGTTTGGATAAGACCAGTTTTCCTCAAATGTGAATGAGTGAGGCAGCAGGACATCTGGGGATGGGAAGGCAAGATAATAAATCATGGTGCGGGTGGGG
>NW_028022293.1:0-658 GCF_054177405.1 Leptonychotes weddellii
TTTGTTTTATAAAAGTTAAACTATAAAGTTCTTGTATTATAGTGTTTGATATCAAGAAAGAAAACAAGTATGGGAATCTTTAATAGTACTACATTTTAATATGTAAGTGGAGAAATGTTATATTGAGAAAAGTGTTTGACCCACACATTTTTTTTTTAAGATTTTATTTATTCATTTGAGAGGGAGAGAGACCGAGAGAGCACAGCAAGGGGAGAGGCAGAGGGTGAGGGAAAAGCAGAGTCCCCTCTGAGCTGGGAACCCGACATGGGGCTTGATCCCAGGACCTGGAGATCGTGACCTGAGCCCAAGGCAGATACTTAACCATCTGAGCCACCCAGGCGCCCCTACCCACACATTTTTATAAAAAATCAGATTTTAATATGTTAACTGTAGAGAGTAAACAAAACAATAAATTTGATTTTAAACTGACAGTCACAGATCCTTTGATGATCTCTTGCGCCGTTCACAGCAATTTGATTCTGTTCTGCTTACATTAAAGCTATTTTTCAATTCAGGTCCATTCTCTGTGAGTAAACACAGACATCCAGAGAGTGACATAATGCTTATCTAAAGAAATTTTATATGAAAGCAACGTGCTTCTCAGCCATAAATCCACTTATTATTATTTAAGAATCATATTCCACTCATATTCCAGGGG
>NW_028022294.1:0-658 GCF_054177405.1 Leptonychotes weddellii
ACGTTCTGGGTTAAGAAAGCACATCACCACATATTTAAAAACACAAAAATCATATAACGTATTTTCTCTAGCTACAGTGGAGTTAACCTAGAAATCAAAAACAGAAAGATAGTGAGAAAAAATTCCCAGATAGTTTGAGATTAAACAACACACTTATAAATAACATGAGTCAGGCAGTGTCAAGATAAATGTTTTAAAGGTTGAATTAAATGAAAATGGAAATAAAATGCATCAAAAGTTATAGAATATAGCAAAAACAGTTATTAGAGGGAAATTTATAGCATTAAATTAATTTACTAGAGAAGATAAAAGATCTGAAACCAATAAATTAAGCTACTGTCTTAGAACGCAAGAGAAAAAAATGAAGCTTAAAGCAAACAGAAGAAAATAATACAAATTAAGGGAGAAAAAAGTGAAATTGAAAATATGAAAACTGGCTATGGGGTATATGGGCATGTCATATGCTATCTTCACAACTCTTCTGTACATCTAATACTATTCTAAAATTAAAATGTATTAATAAGGGGGCAGAACAAGATGGCGGAGGAGTAGGAGACCTGGATTTTGTCTCCTCTCAGAAATTCAGCTGGATAGGGATCAAACCAATCTAAACACCTATGAACTCAACAGGAGATCAAAGAAAAGAAGAGCAACAACT
>NW_028022295.1:0-658 GCF_054177405.1 Leptonychotes weddellii
GTTCAAATTTAAGATGAAAAATTTTTGATGTCAGCTTAAAAAGACATTGTTTTTCTTTTTTAAAGATTTTATTTATTTGAGAGAGAGAGAGCGCGTATGAGTGGTGGGAAGGGGCAGGGAGAGGGAGAAGCAGGCTTCCCGCTGAGCAAGGAGCCCGATGCGGGGCTCGATCCCAGGACCCTGGGATCATGACCTGAGCTGAAGGCAGACGCTTAACCAACTGAGCCACCCAGGCGCCCCAAAAGACATTGTTTTTCAAAATTCTTTTAGGAAGTATGTGGGCAAAAGTATTTAAGGATTCCCGGGAAGGACAAGTGGCAGTGCCATGGACACATTCCCTGTCTCAGATCTACCTGTTACAAAGCTGTTACTGTATGACTAGGTTTTCAAGTCTATAACCTAAGTTCTAGAACTCTTAAAAGAAGCTCCCAGGGTGGAAGGCTAAGGCCACCAGGTGGAGTGGTGTGAGTAACTAGTTAAATCATTAAATAACATTCTCAAGCACCTGTTGTGCTCTATGTGGGTACCTTACAGACCGCAGTATAAAGAAAAAATGGTGCCTATCCTCAAAGATTACACAGATCAGTATGCGGATAAGACAGTATAACCCAGGATGTCGGCTATTTCTACATAGTGTGCATAAGGGGCCGTGGGAACA
>NW_028022296.1:0-658 GCF_054177405.1 Leptonychotes weddellii
ATAGAATTTGCTAGAAACAACATTAAAACATAGTATAAAGTCCCAGTACATTTTATAGGTGACTTTTGAGCTAAGGGACAAATGTTGTGACATAGATTTGGAGCTGGTACTGATTTCTTAAATTTATTATACCCATTATTATGAATGATTTTATAGAAATACATAAATAATGTATACATGTTTATAGGCTAATATTCTTAAAAAAAGCAATGCCAAAGTTTCAGGAGAGAAGGATTATATGAAACCACTGATATAAGGAAGTTACCCATTAAATAGAACAGAATGAGATCAAGCCTCAGAGTCTTGACTGTATGAGATTTATCAGGTATGCACACCATCGTACACTCAGTACAGACTGAACTGAAAAAGGATAAGTAACCCAGAATGTCTTAATATAGTGTCCACATAACCAGGATGAAATATGCAAGTATTATGGGAAGAAACACTATAAAATCCTCATAAGACTCATGAAATTTACCATGTAACTTTTGAAATATGTAATTGTTACATTTTTTGAACACTAAAAATTACAAATTTTAGTTGAGATTGAAAATCACAAATCAGATGATCTCATGGAGAGTCTTGAAGCTATTATGTTCATATATTCCATGCTACACTTGATAGATAGATGATAGATAGATAGGTAGATAGATAGATA
>NW_028022297.1:0-658 GCF_054177405.1 Leptonychotes weddellii
AAGCTTACTCTTAAGTGTCATTTAACGAAGAGCTTTTACTGCAAATCTGGTCTTCCAGATTCTTCGTAGGAAATGACAATTGCAGGTCGAAGAACAGGGTCCCCCCAGGTCTGGGTTGTATATCAATCAAAGTTATAGTTAGGAAACCCACGCCAAGTAGTTCAGTAGAGGGAATTTGATACAAGGAACTGGTTACAAGCGTTGGAAACCCTGCAAAGCCAGATGGGGCGGTGAGGAAGCTCAAAGATGAGCACCAAGCAGGAATTCACTGCCATCCTCCAGCTGCAGGGACAATGGGAAGAGGTGGTTTTGTCAGAGCACAAGATCTAGGAGATGGTGGGACAATGGAGGGAGGGGACACACGCACTGGCCGGAGCTGGAACCACGTCGGGGCACGGTGAGTGTCACCATGTCACTGGGAACAGGAAGACAGAGAGAAGCAGAGATAGTCTGGCTTGTTCGGGGCTCTTGTCTGCCAACTGATCCTGGAAGGTAACAGAAGCCAGAAGGAGACAGTGTCTGGGGGAATGCTGTGTGCGGGGACCCCCACCCCTGTAATACAGGGTGGGGGTGAGTCTGAGGGCGAGCAAGCTCGCTGATGGCACAGGGGAGCTGGGAAGTACCCTTTAAAGCATTTAGGAGTCCCGTCCTAGCCCGG
>NW_028022298.1:0-658 GCF_054177405.1 Leptonychotes weddellii
AGACTTGTAATGAGAGGATATATTTGACATGATTTATCCTTAATAGTGAAGGACTAGAAGCAAGAAACTGGGTGAGGAGGTATCACGATAGAGCAGGTGATGGGTGGAGGTGACTTGTCCCATGGTAAGGAGTGGTAGAATTGGGGATATATTTTCAAGGGAGAATCACAGGCTTGATAAAGGGTCATTCATGGGCATGATGTGTTCCAAAGATGATAATTGAGGCTGCATAAGCAGTAAATGATGTCCATCAAGGAGGGAGGTTGGGAAAGAGCAAGTTTGGTGAGAGGGGAGTAAGATCGGAAGTTCTATTTTGAATGTTTTCATTTGGGGGTACCTAGTAGACATCCAAGTGGAGATTTCTACTATATGCATCCAAGATTAGGAAGCATCCTATTGTGTCAATTCAGTTATAATCAGTCTTACCTGAGGGCCACAGAAAACTAATTTATTCTTGACTTTTGAGCATTCATTGTCACAAGTCCTGATGTTCTCAGTGCAATAAACACAAGCCCCTAGGGTCCTTGCCCTGCCTGTACATTCCTGCCTCATTCACACGTAGCCTTGTTCTCGTTCCTCCTTCAAGTCATTGGAGTTGGATGACTACCCAGAAAGTCTCCCACTGCTGCAGAATCAGAAATGCAGGCTCTCCACCTAA
>NW_028022299.1:0-658 GCF_054177405.1 Leptonychotes weddellii
ATTTTCAATTTATAAGGACATTTGTGATATGTTTTTATAAGGATATATTTATATGCCCATTTATTAAATATTATATTTACTTATGTAAATATTCATATTTTTATTCACTAAATTAATATTACTTGAGCATCTATTATGTGCCTATATATCATAGTGTGATAAGCACTAGAGATAAAAAGTGAACTAAAAAAAATAGAAAGTCTTTGTCTTCTTGGAGTTTACAACCAGTGGGATAACAAACTTAACAAAATAAGTGTTTTTTTACAAACTGTGAAAAATGCTAAGAAAGAAATGTGAGAAAGATATATAACAAGAAATATGACTGATAATTGAATTGAGCTCTGAAGGCTGAGTGGGTATTATAAGGTAAAGGAAGGTAGTGTACTGAGGGACAGGCAAAGACCATTCCAGGTGTGGGTGCTGGACTTCTTGTCAAGGGAAGCATGGTTTATTGGAAGAACTGAAAGAAAACCATGAAACAGTGAGAATTCTGTAAGTTTCTGTATTTTCCTTTTGGTGTGCACGTTTATGTGTAAATGTGTATCTGCCAGGAAGATTTCAATTTAGTTAATACTAAACCATGATAATTATGTAACTCCAGGTTTTTTATATATTTGCCATTCCCTTCCTTCCTATGAAAATTTTTAGGATAAATTTC
>NW_028022300.1:0-658 GCF_054177405.1 Leptonychotes weddellii
ACTAAGAATGAATGTATTTAATGTTTTTTAAATTATTCGATTTTTCTCTTATCTGGGGACTATTTTGAAAAGTTTTATTTTTCTAGGAATTAGTACATTTTACCCAATTTTTCATTAGCATAAAATTATCCATAATATCCTCTGAATTTCCTCTTCATGTCTGCAATATCAGTAATTTTGTCCTTTTAAAAATTTCTTTTTATACTTTTGTCTTCTATTTCTATTCTTATCTTAGTTTTACCAGAGTTTGTCTATTTTATTAGCACTTTTTTAAAATCAACTGTTGTTTAGTTGATATTCTCAGTTTGTTTTTAGTCTTAGTAATTACTGCTCTTATCTTTATTACTACCTTTATTGGACTTGTCTCCTTCCTACCATTGCTATTGATGAGAAGTAGCCATCTCACTGCAGCTTTTTTTTTTTTAAGATTTTATTTATTTATTTGAGAGAGAGAGAGAATGAGAGAGAGCACATGAGAGGGAGGAGAGTCAGAGGGAGAAGCAAACTCCCTGCCGAGCAGGGAGCCCGATGTGGGACTCGATCCTGGGACTCCAGGATCATGACCTGAGCCGAAGGCAGTTGCTTAACCAACTGAGCCACCCAGGCGCCCCTGCAGCTCTTTTGTACATCAGTCTTTTCTCTAACTTTTTTGAGATCT
>NW_028022301.1:0-658 GCF_054177405.1 Leptonychotes weddellii
AGAGCGGAGGGACAAGGTTGGGGTGCTCCAGGCAGTCCTGCAGGCCCTTCTGGGCCTCTTATCACAGGGTGGCTCAGGAATGCAGCGGTGGCCCATCTGCTCCCATAGGCGTCCCCCACCCCCCACGCCAGCTCAAGGAGTGCACGAACTATGCTGGAGGCTGGGCAAGTAAACACGCCCCGCGGAGCACCATTTCTGCCTCCTCCCTGATGGGACCAGGAGCACTTACATCTTCATGTACCGATGCACATCGGCAGGCAAGGAGGCCCCGTCGAAGACGAAGTCATCCACCATCACATTCAGTGTTAGTCTTGGTCTCCAGTGAGAAACAGGGTCGTCCAGGGCACTTGGTGGCTTCTTCTCTGCTTCTATCTGCTGCTAAAGGAGTGACTCAGCAGGAAAAGCCCGGTGCTGGGGGAAGGGGCACTGTCCCCGGGCCCAGTCTAGGGAACCACCACCACGTACTGACACAGCAAGACCACGAAGCAGCGCCTGGCAGAGTATGGGGGGACCCACAGCTGCCCGCTCCACCAGAGTGACACCCCTCTCTTCCTCCTCTCAATACAAGCCAGAGGATCGCTACTTTGCAACACTGACTCCCGCTTCAGGTCTTCAGCCTGGGTTGACCCACTTGTCAGGGATTCTGAGAAGGGGGAGT
>NW_028022302.1:0-10939 GCF_054177405.1 Leptonychotes weddellii
ACTACACTTCTCATGACTTCTACTTACTTGACTGAGAGCCCCACGAGAATTGGGATAATGTTTTACTCATCTCTGTACTCATGACTCCTAGGACCAAACCAAGCACTGAGGAAGCTCTCAGAGACATCCCTTCACTGATCCGATAAAGGTGGTGGCAAATCTCGAATCTCAACTACATTCCTGTCCCAAATAGCCTGCAGAAATGCTCTCTGCTTTCTTCCAGGAGGCAACAAATACCCTTCCTTAAAGGGGAGCCTGCCCTACACTCTCAATGCCCCATGACCCTCCCCCGTGGTGAGCTCTGATGAAGAGGGGACGGTCCTCTTGGATTCCTCTCAATGGTTCTGTCATTAAGAAGAGATGTCCTCGGCCTAGCCCCGTCCCCACTCCATCCTCTGCACTGCCACCATACCTACCAGGTTAGGAGAGCTACAGCAATTTTTAAAAAGATTTCATATATTTATTGGAGAGAGAGAGAGTGAGGCAGAAAGCAAGAGTGAGAGAGACAGAAAGATAGAGAAGAGCTGGGGAAGGGACAGGGAGAAGCAGACTCCACTGCTGAGCAGGAAGCCCCCCCGCCCTGCCCATGGGGCTTGATCCCTGGAGCCTGGGATCATGACCTGAGCTGAAGGCAGACTCTCAATGAACTGAGCCACCCAGGTGTGCTGAGCTACAAGATTTTGTTTGTATTCTTCCTCTCACTGCTTTGACCTCCTCAGTGAAATCTTATTGATGTCAGAATTCCAACTTCTTAACACAGACTAAGGAAAATGAAACACTCAACACACAGTCAAGACATATTATGTGTAAAGTCTTTTACAACCATAAATTCAGAAGAATATAATTGGTATCACTCAGAGGCAAGGGTCTCCTACCCTGGCCCTTCCTGACCTTAGGGCAGAACTAGTTGCAGTAAGAATGGACATCTCCAACACTTATGCAAACATCCCTGATCCCTCTAAGCCCATACTTACTTGGAGGACATCCACCGTGAGGGCAGCTCCAAGGTCAAAGCTAGGGGTCTGGGGCAGAGCCTCATGGTCACATCCTCCTCCTCTTTTTTTTTTTTTTTAAATTTTATTTATTTATTTGACAGAGAGAGACATAGTGAGAGAGGGAACACAAGCAGGGGGAGTGGGAGAGGGAGAAGCAGGCTTCCCGCGGAGCAGAGAGCCCGATGCGGGGCTCGATCCCAGGACTCTAAGATCATGACCTGATCCGAAGGCAGATGCTTAACGACTAAGCCACCCAAGCAGGTGCCCCTCCTCCTCCTCCTCTTGGAATTGGTGTTTCCCAACAGTACAAACCAACACCGATCCATCCGGCGGGGCTCCTCGGCAGGTGCACAGGTTCACCGTGGACCAAGTTACTCCCCTAGTTCTCCATGCTCAGCTCTGGCTGCTCCTTGCACAGTTGGATGATGCTGTATGCATTCCTCAGTTTCCCCTGATTTTTCCGAACTCAACTTCTCCTTATTCTTACTTCCTTTGGCAACCTCCTGCAACACCATTGCCTTGTCCTTCCTTGGGTTATTCTCATCCTCCAAACCTGCTGATTTTCTGTCTTCCATCTGCTCCCTCCGTTCTCTGTTTTCAGTGTGGACTCAGCTCAGGCTCCTGCAGGAGACACACAGTGAAGGGACCAAGGAAGGTTTCAGCTGCAGTCCCCAGGGCTGCTTAACAGGCACCTCAGTCCTTCGTGCACTCACAGAAACTGAGCAGGAAGGGACTTTGGAGAATTTGAATAACAACCTTATCTTACCAATGAGGAAACTGAGTCCCAGAAAGATTAAGAGATTTTCCCAAATTCCTTCATCAGTTGATGGCAGCAGAGCCCCCACACAGGCCTTGGCTGCAAGCTTCCCTGTCGAGGCACCTAAAATACCCTCCGGGAACCCACATCTAAATTTCAGGGGACACTGAAATGAGAAGTTCAACTTAAAAATAAATAAATACTTTTCAGGAGACTTTGGATCAAAGGTAGATATTTCCATTGTTAAAAATACCAGAAAGTCCTTCCTGGGGACAAATCTTTTCTCCCAGGTATATAATTCTGTTACTTCTTTCACTTTCAAATCATTGGCTAAGAGATTAGGATCACAGAAAAGGTATGCAGGGAAGGACAAGTTCCTCTGTTACCCATCCTGGTCTTCCAGCCTAAGTAAGAATTAAGTTTACCTGAGTGGGAGTGCTTCAATTTACATTGAATATGCATGGAGAACGGATATTGAAATTGAGACCTTTAAAGAAATATAAAGTATTAAGGCAGACAGTTTTTATGCATTTTAGACAAGGAGACAATACATTTCTGAGGGATTTGGGGGAACTTTAATTTGGAGAGCGTCTACGCCAAATCTAGAACCTCTGCTTTAAAGTCCCTGGTGAGAAGGATGTCTTTTTACTTCTTAGTACAGGGGGTGCCTTTTTCATATGGGAGATTGGTTTCCTGCTTTCAGGGAGACAGAGGAGAGTTGGAGTGTCCTTGCACCAGTTTCTTTTCGAGTAGCTTCAATTCAAAATAATCAGTATTGTCGACCTCAGAGAGTCGTGGACCTGGGGCAGTGAAGGAACTGAGAAAAAGAGACGACAGTATAGCGAGGCACAGGGGACCCCGAGCAAACAGCCCGAGGTGCCGAGGTTTATTTTCCATAATCTAATATACCTTCTACAATGATATAGATCTATAATGATTTACAGCAGGGGCTTAATAAGGCACATTCTTCCACGTACACAGGGTTAGTCAAGTGAAGCAATGGGAGTGGAGAAGGAGTAAAGAAATCTGTAACTGGCTGTGATCAATTAATTGTAAACACCATTGTACTCAGACCTTAACACAGGATAAGAGAACTAAGAAGGGAATGCACAGTGTGCTGTTTACAGCTGGCTTCCTATCTACGAAACATCTTCTGCTGTGTACTTTAGAACAGAGCACATACATCCCAAGGGCATTTCACTCTGATCCTTTCGGGTTATTTTTAACCCTGCAACTTGGAGTTTTCTCAGAGATCTCGGAGTCTGAGTGAACATGCACCAGTGGTCGTTGTGGCGTTCTGTTTCCCACAAATATGCCATTGTGGTACATTCTGGGCAATCTGACCTTGGCGCCTATGGGTACCATGGTTTCTCTCAGCCTTGCTCATTACTCAGTGCCTATTTCAGAGAGAAAGCTAAACATATTATTCTTAGAAATACCAATGCGCACCTGGGTGGCTCAGTTGTTTAAGTGTCAGTCTGTGGCTCAGGTCAGGATCCCAGGGTTCTGGGATAAGCCTCAATGTCCAGCTCCCTGCTCAGTGGTGAGTCTGCTTCTCTCTGTCCCTCTCCCACTCCCCCCACCACCACTCCTGCTCTCTCAAGCACTTTCTCTCAAATAAGTAAATTAAAAAACTTTAAAAAGCAATGCAATGGTCCTCTCTGGAATCAACCCACTTAAAGCGTGCTTTCTTTTTGCTGACTCCCAGTCCCCCCATTTCTCTTTATTATCTGTCTGACCTACATCCTTCCCCCAGTGATGGAGCCGGCTCAGATGCACTGCTTAACCTGGAGGTGGGGCCAAAGAGAAGTGCACACGTGGCTAGAATGGGCTGCCTTGAGAGTGAGCCATAACGTAGCTGCCGGCAGTTAGAAACGAGCCTAAAGGACCATTAGGAATAAACACTGTGATATTTAGTGGTATGGATTTTAGGTGTGGTATTGATATCAACTTCCTCGTACAAATGTGTTTAGACTCAAGCATGAGAACATGGGATCAGACAAAATGAAAGAAAACTGTGTCAAGTGTGAAGATACTAAGTTACCAAAGTTACTCTGAGTAGTATAATTAGTTTGTCCCTTAGCCCCTCATTTCCACCTGCAGAACCTAGAAAACGATCAACAGAGTCTCCACTTGCCATCAAAGTCAATCAATAATTTAAACTGTTAACCCAAACTTTCCATTTTTTTCTTAACCTGTGTTGAATACCAGGCATTTTGATTGCCCATTCCCATTTTCAATGAGACTGCAGTGAGGACAGACAGTGAAGTGGTGCATCCAGGTAATATTCTGTTTCTTGGTTTGCTTCTGTGCTCAGCGTGTCAACTTTTGTCTGCCAGTGGACCTCTGACCACACACGGGAAACCCAACAAATATTAAAAGTGTAGGTTCTCTGGGTTGATCTACATTTAGGATTCTGTAGGGCTCTGAATGGCTCTTGATCTGCAAGGACCAAGGTAGATGCCACCTCCTTTCCTTAGGGGGAGTAATTCTGATTCCTGAAGCGTGCACCTGTTCATTTTTTATTTATTATTATTATTTTAATCTCAGCTAGGCTCCATGACCAACGTGGAGCTCTAACGCATGACCCTGAGATGAAGAGTTGCACGCTCTCCCCACTGAGGCAGCATGAGTTCCCCCAGCATCTTTGAATCAGGCATATACCATGATTTTCATGTTGGCAAAAATAGTTCAAACTCTGGGACATGCCTTCAATCTGCTCCACCCCTTCTGGGCATGTTTCCTGAGGTTCCTGCTGTGTGCAAGTCCTCTTTCCCACCCACCCATAGGAGACCCTCTAGGAACCCAATCCAGATCCCCTGGGATCTCTGTGGTCCTTTCTGTGTTCTCCTCTCCTGCTCTCAGTGTGTTTGTGCTTCTAAAGACACCTGTGAGTAGGACTGTTTTTGGGGCTCCTGGAGCTTCTTTGTACCCAGTCCCAGAGAATGGGGAGTACATGCAGTATATGACCCCCAGCCCGAGGTATCTCCCCTCCCCAAAGGCACTCAGCCCTTCACTAACAGGTGCAGGAGGGTGAAATCCCCTTTCTTGGCCCGGGGGAGACTAATTGTAAAACACAAGTGACCCCCAGGTTCTCCTGACCTGTCAGGACAAAGCTTCCCCACAGTTGTTGCTGGAAATCACACCTTACACAGCAATGAACTCAAAATGGTCATAGACCTAAGTATAAGAGCCAAAACAACAGTTCAAGAGGAATACGTGGGAGAAAATGGTCAGGAATTTGCATTAAGCAAAGAGTTCTAAATCACTACAGCAAGAACACGATGCGTAAGAGAAAACTGAAGATGAAGAGCTTTTTTGCATCAAACTTTACCACTGAGAAAAGGAGGAGAGTAGCCACTGATTAAGAGAAAATATTTGTGGATTAAATACCCAATGAGGACTCACATTCACAAGAGACAAGAGTACTTTGAACTCACTCAATGAGCAGAAGCAACACATTTGTTAAAGCCAGTATAAGACTGGAAAACACATGTTACCCAAGAAGACACATAAGTGGTTCACAAGCACATAAAAAGGTAATCAATGTTATTAGTCCTCAGGGAAATGCAAGGAAAACCAGGTACCATTTTACACCAACTAGTGTGCTTATGTTCCAAAGACAATACCAAGTGGTGCTGAGGATGTGGAGAAACTGGACCGTCCTATATTGCTGGTGGGAACGTAAAATAAAAGAACCCCTTTGGGAGCTACTTTGAGAGTTCTTAAAAGTTTAACACAAGCTTCCCATAGGACCCAGCTATTCCACAACTAGAAATCTACGTGAGAGAAGCAAAAACATATGTCACTCAAGTCTCGTTCAGAAATGTTCGGGGCAGCGTTATTCACAATAGGAAAAACCTGACAACAACACAAAGGGTCATCGGCTGGTGAATGGACAAACAAAACTGTGGCCTATCTGTACCACGGCATCTATTCGGCAACAAAAGGCAGAGAAATCTGATCCAAGCTACAGCATGGAGGAACCTGAAAAGGATGCTAAGTGAAAGAAGCCAGTCACCAAGGACTACGTATTGTCTCATTCGGTTTATGCAAAGTGTCCAGAAAGGAGCAATGGACCAAGACAGAAAGCAGATCAGTGTTGCTTGGGGCTGAAGGAGGGAGCGGAGATTGTCTGTAGAGGGGTTGGACGGGGTGTGGGAAGGTGAAGGAAGCCTCTGAAACAAACTAGGGCACTAGCTGAACACCTCTGTCATTGTAGGGTACTTTTACAATGGGTGAAGTTTATTGTATGTAAATTTCACCTAAAAAAAGAAAGAAGGTGACAGTCCCACATCAGTGGGTCCTGGGGTCCCCAGGCAAACACTGCCTGGTGAGGGGCCACATCCTGGAGTCCCAGCAGGTGGTGACTCAGAGCTTGGTTTCCTGACCTCCCAGCTGGAGTCAGGGATTCAGTGCCTGTGCCTTCAGCCTCCGCCCCCGCAGTTCCCCTGGACACCACCAGGCGGCAGACGACTTAAGGGAGGGGCCCTCCAGGTGGCCCAAGGAGACCAGGGGGCAGCAGGCAAAGACAGGGGCACCAGGTGGCTGGAGATTGGAGGAGGAAGTGAGGGCTGCCGGACCCATGGAAGCCGCTGGCAAGATCTGGATGGATCTTAAGTAGGTTTGGTCCCCTGGGTGGGCTCTAGCCACCAACCTTGAGGGTAACAGCCAAAGGTTCCCTTTGATGCTCCCTCCTGCACTGGCACTGACGCTCCCCTCCCCCGCTCAGCATAGGGAAGAGCCTGTGTTGTTATTCACCTTCTTCTGAGTCTAAATGGAACACTTTGGGCTGGGTTTAGGGGAATCTGCCCTTTTCTGGCTGTCTGTATAGGACCAGGTCCTGGGTGCTGAGCCATCCCTGCAGGGGCCTAGAAGGGGCGCTCTGGTCCTTCACATTGGAGCTGGGCTTGCAAAGAAGGGTTCCTGCTAATCCATATTTCCCTGGCCTAGGCTGGGCATCCTGGTCCAAGATCAGGGGCTGCAGTGACCTAAAATAAGGAACCTCCTGTGTGTCACTGCTCCTCTCTGGCAAAGTCCGAAGAAGGCCCATGGTAGTGGTGGGGGGAGGGGAGGGCACAGACTCCTACACTCTGTCAAGACACCGTCCACCGTGAAGATTTAAAAAAAATGTTAGAGGACAGATCTCCTATTATATAGTCGGTGGTGAGGTAACAGCTCTGCGTGGTGACAGAGGGTAGCTACACTTGTAGGCAGCCTGACATAATTTATAGAGTCGTCCAATCACTGTGTGTCATGTGAAACTGATGTCACATGGGGAATCCACTATGAATCAATTAAAAAAAAAACCTGAAGATGAGGGGGAAACATTTGAAAAGGAAGCAATGAAACTATAGTTGACTGGGGAACAACACGGGTTTGAATTGTACTGAACAATGTGGGTCCACTCACGGGTTGATTTTTTTTTTTTTTACAAATATAGTCTAGTACAAATATAGAAAATACACTTTCTCTTCCTAATGATTTTCTCAATGATGTTTTCACTCTAACTCACTGTATTGAAAGAATAAAGTATATAATACAAGTAACATACAAAATATGTGTTAATCAACCGTTTTTGTTATCTGTAAGACTTCAGTAGGGTATTAGTAGTTACGTTTTTTGGGGAGTCAAAAGTTATACACAGATTTTCAATTGTGGGACTCTGTACCCCTAAGCCCCAGGTTGTTCAAGGGACAATTTGTATCTGTATTTGCAGATGACATGCTCCTGTATACAGAAAAATACCAAGTACACACACACACACAACCCGACCACTAGAGTCCATAACCTAATTCAGCAGAGTTGCAGGGTACAACACAGACAGATCAGGTGTTTCTATACCCTAGGATTGGACACTGGGAAAAGTTGATTAAGAAAACAATTCCATGTACAAAAGCACCCATCAGAATAGTATCTAGGAATAACTGAGTCAAGGAGGCACAAAACCTGTACACTGAAAACTACACAACATTGCTGCAAGAGATTAAAGAAGACCTAAACAAGTGGAAAGATATCGTGTGTTCACGGATTGGAAGAGTTAAGGTAGTTAAGAAGGCAACCCTCGAATTAAGAGGGTTCCTGTTGCTTAGTCTATCTGTTGGGCACAGTCTCTATTCCCAGCACTGTGTGAGCACCAGGCCCTGTGCAAAGGATTGCCCCCTGACTTGCTGTCCATGCCAACCCAGGGCCCCTCCACAGTTCTGGCTAGTGATTTCCCGCAGCTCTGTCCTCCCTGGGACTCAGTCCTGGGGTCTCTCAGATCAGTGTCCTCAATTCCAGGAGGTCCACGGGGCTCCTCTTCAGGTTCCCCTCCCCCCAGTGCCTTGCTTGGAAACTCTCTGGAGCCAGGACCTCTGAGCAGCTCTAGGGCTCCGCTCACCTGTGTCCAGGATGGCTGTCCCCTTTGCCTGATGCCCAGGATCTTGGAAATCTCCATTTCGTGCATCTTGTGTGGCGCTGTTGCTGTTTTGTTTAATTGTTTCAGGCAGAAGAGTAAACCAGCTCCTGAGTCCCAAGTGGTGTGGCTCCCCTAAGTGAAAATCAAAGATGGAAAACCATCAGTTGTAGATTCTGAATAGAGGCCTTTAGGGAGTAGAGAAAAAACACCAGCTCAGCTGAAAGCATGAAGCCAGAAACCCCTTCAAGCTCAGATTTACAAAGCAAAGCAGCTACAGCAGTAGGGACAGTTTTTGCTTGAGCCCGAGAGCTGCAGAAGGCCCACGGCCCCTTGTCCAAGAGCTAACCTCCTGTTTGGGAAAGGTCTGTGGTGCCAAACCCAAGGGTCCTTTGGGAGTAGACAGACCTGCCTCTCTAAAAGCCTGTCAGGGGGCGCCTGGCTGGCTCAGTCCAGAGAGCACGGGAGTCTCCATCTGGTTTCGTGAGCCCAATCCCTACTTTGGGTGTAGAGATTACTTCAACAAATAAACTTATAATAAATAAATAGTATATCAAGCTGGACCGTCTCTAGTCTCAGAAGGGTCCTCTGGAGCAAGGCTGAACTAGGTAGGCTACCAAGTAGCCTAATCAAGGATAGGGAGGCTGGGGATTGGGTGAGGCTTTGCAGGGTGCCTGGTGGGATACGTGGCGAGGGGAGGGAGGAAGGAGAAGGGACGCCTCCCTGTGTTCCGTGGGGAGTGAAAAGAAAGCACTTTCGCTGTATCAGGGACTGCAAACCACGTACTGAAATATAAGCAGAGACACTGCTCTGCGAAAAACAGAAAAAAATCCCGACAGCCAAAGTGGGATGTATGACCTGTGGACAGAAACTGTCCTGCGGGCTTTTGATTGAGAGACAGCCAAACCCAGATTCTCAAGAAAGCAGCCCTGAAAAGCTGCGGTGTTTTCTTCAGCGTCCAGGTATCGCCTCAGTGAGCTTCCTCTTCAGCCACTGGCATCAGCCAAAGTCATGGAAAAGACAAAAACAAACAAACAAAAGGAGTAAGAAAACAAAAGCTATTTTAAGCAACCAACAACAGGTGAAAGCGCGGACGCAGTCCCCACTACCACAGATTACGCAGTCGAGGTGTCCACACTCGGGGAAATAGCAGGGGACAGCACGTCCGCGGTGCATGGACGGGCCTCGCGTGGGAAAACCACCTGCTTGATCCTGGCGTCTCCCCTGCCAGGTAAGTGGGACTCGCTCCGCCTCCGCCCCACACCAGTCTCACCCGCCTTCCACCGGACACACACGCTCACTCGCCTAGCCGCACCCCAACACCCTCGGCACCCACTCCTGTCCCAAGCATCCTCAGCCTCCACCCGACGCTTCCGAATGCGATGGAAGAAACCGCGCGGCTACTTCCTCAGCCCCGCGAATTCTAAGGCGCAGAACCGCACCCCGACGTTGCCTGGTTTACATCAGACCCGCCCCGTCTGTGACGTCAAGGGCTTCGCCTCAGTCCCCACCCCCACCCCCACCCCGTCTCGCTGCCCCCCCGCTCCCCTCCCACGTTGGATTTCAGTACTGGTGCTCTTCCTTCTCTTCCTCTCCCTCCTCCTCCTCCTCTTTCCTCCCTCCCCGCCTTCTCCCTCCCCCTGTCCTGGCTTCCTTCCTCACCTTCCCAGTCTCCTCCATCTCCTTCCCTCTAGCCTGATTTGGTTACCACTCCTCCTCCCTGTCCCTGCAGCTCTGGCCCCCAAACCCTCCACACACACACACACACACACACACACACACACACACACACACACACGGCCGAGCACAGGGAAGGCTGCGCCAGCCAGAGAAGAACAGGAGGGAGGACTTTCCACCAGCCCGCGCGGCACAGATACATCTCCCCGCGCCCTCTCTCTCCCTCTGCTGGGAACCTGGTTTGGAGACACGGAGTGCGGTGGCTGCACCTGTGGAGCTCAAACCAGTCCCCACCGCACCCCCCAGTTCTGGACACCCCGGGGGGAAGGGGGGAAACCAAAAGTCCGCAACCTCTGGGCCCTCGGGCTGACACCTGCCCGCAACACCCCACACGCTGAAAACATCCCGGGGCCTGCTGCTTCACCACGCGGGCTCCTAGGACAGGGATGGCGCGCCCCCTCGTGGCCGCGCGGGGAGGCGCCCAAGGGTCCCGCTGTTGAGGGCAGGGCCAAAGGAGACCACCCCTTCTGCTCACTTAGACCAGGCTCAGTTCTCCGCAGGGGGTTAGTGGGGTCCCAGGCTCCCCACTCTGCCACCGCCTTCCCTCCCTCCCACCGCTGGGCGCTTCCCCCTGGATGGGATTTCTGCAGTCAAAGTCGGCCTTGGGAGGGTAAACAGCCAGGTCTGGAAAACTAAACAGAATAAATACTTTGAAGAGATTTGGGCAATTGTATGGACATAGGTGGAGCGCCCTAGGATTCTGATTTGCCTTTGTCTTAGTTGCGCCTTGAGGTAGTGGTTTACTTCTACCGGACTGTTGAAATTAGAGAAGATTGGAGGGCGGAGAGGGGGCGTACAACTTTAGTTGTCACCTGAGATCATAGTGTGCTGGTGGGCAGAATAATGCCCCCTCCCTAGGAGCTGCCCATGCTAATGCCAGGAACCTGTGCCCATGTTCCATCCCGCAGCAAAAGGGACCCTGCCGAGGTGCTATGTTAAGGACCTTGAGTTGGACAGATGATCCTGGATTCTCTAGGCGGCCCCCTGCAATGACAAGGGGGTCTTAAAACCCAAAGAGGCAGAGAAGGAGGTCAGAAGGAGGCTGTGTGAGGA
>NW_028022303.1:0-658 GCF_054177405.1 Leptonychotes weddellii
CAGAGAGAGTGTGGACTTTCAGTGGAAGAAAGGAAGGATCTAAGTGATAAGGGATAGACAATAAGTAATAGCTGAAGGCATAGAAGTGGATGATCTAGTTTAGGAAGAATAGACTGGAGAATAAAAAGGAAGAGGACTGAGGAAGTGGTGTCATGGTTACTAGATAAGGGCTCAGCCGACAAAGAAGAATCAGCAAACACGCAGGTGAAAAATCCCTGAGAAGAGTATTGAGGTTTACAGATTCTTATTATTTTATTTTACTTCTTTTTTCATTAAAAAAATCAGTGGACTTTATTTTTTTAGAGCAGTTTTATGTTTACGAAAGACTGAGTAGAAAGTACAGAGAATTTCCATATACTCCTTTCCCCCACCCCTTAGATTCCCCTATTATTAGCATCTTGCATTGGTGTGATACATTTGTTAAAACTGATGAACCAACATTGATACATTATTATTTACTAAAGTCCACAGTTTCCATTAGGGTTCTCTCTTTTTTTAAAAAATTTTTTTACTATTACGTTATGTTAATCACCATGCATTACATCATTATTTTTTGATGTAGTGTTCCATGATTCATTGTTTGTGTATAACACCCAGTGCTCCATGCAGAACATGCCCTCTTTAATGCCCATCACCAGGCTAACCCATCCCCCCACAC
>NW_028022304.1:0-658 GCF_054177405.1 Leptonychotes weddellii
AAAAAAAAAGAAACACTAGTGAAAGAACAGGACATTATTTTTAAAGGATTCATGAAGATTTGAAAGAAAACCAAATAGAATATTGGCAACCGAACATTTAGTCATTAAACTTAAGACCACAATGAGCAGTTTGAACAACATATTGGATATATTCCAGGTGCTCTGGAACTGAGGAAACCACTCAGAATATAGAGTCAGATAAAGAGACAACATAAAAGCAAATATGAGACAATAGGGACAGATTGCTAAGTCATCTATGTTTCAGAGAAGGTGCAGAAGAAAAATATAGGGGAAGGCAATTTTCAGAAAGATAGGGCTAGACCTTTCTAGAATTGAAGAGATACTAATACTCAGTTTGAGAATCTACTTCAAATCCAAGCTGGATCTATATAGATAGATAGATCAAACATATATATTATATATGTATTATATTATATTGTATATATATAATATATTATATATATATATATGTTATATATATAGGTTTTGCTTAGAGCTTTTTTTTTTTTAATTATTAGCAGAAAATCTTTCTCACAGTTGATTGAATCCCTAAGACTCAACCAAAGGCCAGGACCTGTAGCAGCTGACAGATTTCTTCAGAACATCATGGCTTCCCAGTGGGTCAGGGCCCTGGAGGAAGTATGTTTAATTGCAGTCA
>NW_028022305.1:0-658 GCF_054177405.1 Leptonychotes weddellii
ACATGCCTTGCATTAAGTTTTCATTGAACAAGTAGTAGTAATGTTTTCATAATTCTGTATTCTGGTGGGTTCTATTGTGGTCCTTCCATATTTCACTGGAGTCATTACTGTGCTTTAAAATCTTCAGATGGTGAAGGCTTATTCCTGCTACATCTCTTTCCTGTAATAAACTGCCAACCATGAGCCACCCGATGTCTCCAGCATCACCCGTTCTTGGTCTGTTTGTCCACAGTTCATTCTGTTTTACTCTGCGATGTGTATTTCTTCCTTTTCTTTGTCACTGTAAAATGAGTTCATTGGTGAAACGAAACGGGCCAGGTCCCGATGTTGGTGCCCCGCAGATACCTCGGTGCCCTGTTAATAATTCTAGTCACCATTTCAGAAGTTCACCCAGCAACCAGTCGTCCTCCAGCGACCCTGGGCCTGGCAGCAGCGGACCCTGGAGACCACAAGCGGCGTATGACGGGTACTGCTCAGTCTTCCCTCATTGCTGGCCCCTGGGAGGGACCTGGTCAGGGACTCGCATAGAAGCATTTACTGTGTGCCTGCTATGTACGAGGCCATTTGGGGGATGTAAAAATGCCAGACAGGCTTTTAATAAGTCACTTGTCCAGGCCCGAAAGCTCATCATTTCTATGTAAGTAGAGCTCATTTGTCC
>NW_028022306.1:0-658 GCF_054177405.1 Leptonychotes weddellii
TTTTTTTTTAAGATTTTATTTATTTATTTGACAGAGAGAGACACAGTGAGAGAGGCAACACAAGCAGGGGGAGTGCGAGAGGGAGAAGTTGGCTCCCCACTGAGCAAGGAGCCCGATGCGGGGCTCGATCTCCGGACCCTGGGATCACGACCCCAGCCGAAGGCAGACACTTAGCGACTGAGCCACCCAGGAGCCCCTCCATTGTGATTCTTTTATGTGAGTGTGGCACAGATAAAAGTCCTGAGATTCTACCAAGCTCTTAAGTAGTTTTGAATCTCCAGCTTCCCTATGGTTGAACGACAGAGACAACCATGCCACACACTGGACCAGTTGGCAGCCGTAATGCGTTCAGGTCTTCGTGCAAACCTGTACTTTGTTTTGCTGTCATTGCTGGGCAACAGACCATACATGTTGGCTCAAAGAACATATCAAACATTATTCAGCTATTTTACTGATGGATTAACAAGGTCATTCAGCTTGCCCTTCACTAAAGAGAGAATGACTTGGCATGGTCTTTATGCTAACACAGCACTCCATGCCCTGAAACATTACAGGCATAGTAGAATCTGCTCTTTTAATAGAATTGATCCTTTATTCTCTAGTACACATGCAGGGTTAATACTGTGTTTAGGGTACCTGCTAATTTTTTTTCCTCTAA
>NW_028022307.1:0-658 GCF_054177405.1 Leptonychotes weddellii
AAGCTTGCAAGGGGAAGGCTAAGAAGGTGGACCAAGGGAAGCACAGAATCTGTTCTCTGAAGGGCACTTTCTGTGAAGTGAAGCACAAAAGCGGGAATGGCAGGAGAGGGACACAGAATTTTTAAGGAAATTTTGAGAGAAATGTTATAAGGCCTATTTTCATGCCATTTGGAATGATCCAGTAAAAAGCGAGAACTGACTGCAGGAGAGACATCCTCGAGGAGGTGAGAGGTGATTCCTTGGGGGAAAAGGGTGGCCGTGGACAAGAACAGGCTGGTGCTTCTGCGGTTTTGGGTGACGAGGCAGAGGCAGGAAGTAGTCTGATGAATGGCCTCTTATTCTCAATGAAACCAAAAGCAAAGTCATCGGCTAAGAGAAGGGGGAAGCAGGCGTGAGAGAACTGAGGAGAGATTAGAGGGGGTGAAATTATTCAAAAAGTGTACGAAGACGCCGGACAGATGCCCATCCTGAGGCAGGCGGTGCCAAGTGTGACAGGAGTCCTGCCAGCACCATTTTGGAACAGTTGGGAAAACGAGCCTAACCACTGTGGAGACTCTACCCGGGGCTGGTGGGGGTCTCCTCGGGAAGTGCAATGGGGTAAGAGGACCGAGGTGGCTCGGGTGACTACAGCAGGAAACCATGAAGTCCAGGCCGTGGA
>NW_028022308.1:0-658 GCF_054177405.1 Leptonychotes weddellii
GCCATCCGGCCACATAGAGAAATAGGAGGTATTCTCGATTATCTTCGTCTATGTAGAAATATTGGCACTTTTACACATCAAGCCCGAGTAGCCTCCCTTCAACTCAAGGCCCTACAAAAACAAAAGAATATAAAATGTTGTAATTGTGGGAAAATAGGACATGTCAAGAAGGAATGCCGTAAAGCCCCCCAACCTAGAGTCAACTCCCTTTCTAATACCAACCCTAGCCTCTGCCCTCATTGCAGCAAAGGCAAACATTGGACCAAGGAATGCAAATCCAAATTTGACAGGCAAGGTAACCCACTCCCATTAAGGTCGGGAAACGGGATGCAGGGCCACTCCCAGGCCCCGAACAACAACGGGGGATTCAATATGTCGCCTCTCCAGCAGCAACTTCCTGCTGCACACATAAACCCTCCATGTTATCACTCAGTCCCGCCACCCAGGGAAGTGCCACAGTAGATTTAACCACTCCTTTTACAGTAAATCTTCACCCTGATCTCAGGCCTCAAAAAATACCCACGGGTTATTATGGACCTTTACCAAGAGGAACCGTGGGTCTTATGTTAGGCAGATCTAGCCTAAATTTTAAAGGTATCCAGGTGATGACTGGGGCGATAGATTCTGATTATGAGGGAGAAATAATGGTGGTAGCACA
>NW_028022309.1:0-658 GCF_054177405.1 Leptonychotes weddellii
GAGCACTGGGTGTTGTGCATGAACAGTGAATCATGGAACACTTCATCTAGAACTAATGACGTAATGTATGGGGATTAACATAAGAATAAAAAAAAATAATAAACATTTGTCATTCTAAAATAAACAAACTACTAAGCTTAATTTTTATAACAAATTATTCCACAACAGATCTCAACTATTGCCTCTATTAACAGGCAACTGTAGCAGAGAAAGGTGGGTGTCTACCCAATATCTATTTTCTCTTTTCATCCTTATTAATAAACCCATATTTCAGTGGGTAGAGGAGAGAAGCAATAAACCCATCTTAAAAAAAAAAAAATTCACAACTTCCCAGGGAGATAGTAGCCAAGTAACAGAATTCTGGTCAAAAAGATTAAGTAAAAGTTGCTGCTTAAGGTTTACGGGAAGGCTCTTTAAAAGGGCAACAGACAGGGGCAATTCGGTGGCTCAGTCTGTTGAGTGTCGACTCTTGGTTTCGGCTCAGGTTGTGATCTAACAAGTCATGACCTCATGGGTCATGACAGCAATCCCCAGGTCAGGCTTCACACTCACTGCAGAGTCTGCTTGGGATTCTTTCCCTCTTCCTCTTCCTCTTCCTCCCCTCTGCCCCTGCCCCCACTCACATGCACTCTCTTTCTCTGTCTAAAATAAATAAATG
>NW_028022310.1:0-658 GCF_054177405.1 Leptonychotes weddellii
AGAAGAAAATGAGCATGGATATCTTACCAGTATCTCATTTCTGGGTATTATAACTAAAGGTCAATTGTCATATTTACTATCATCTCAGATATTTCAAAGGTTTATAGCTTATCAAATAATGTATGGCAAAAATTTGCTACGTGGTTTTTCAGCTTTATTTAAAAGTGTTTTTATTTTGTGAAATATACACTATAGTGAGTTTCCTAAAGAGAATAATTTCCTCAGAAATTTGGAGCAATTTGGAGGATAGCCTCTTTCTTAAAAAATAAATCTAGAAGAAGCATTTTGTACAAATACTTAATCCATTTTAGCATTTGTCATTGAAGAGTTAGAATTGCAAATTTACAGCTAATTCCTGGGAGATCATCTGCTAATGGCATCACTATATAAATACGCCCTTGAAAATGTTAAAAAAAATTGTTGAAATATTGTCACAGTACTTCAAAAGAAACTGTGTTCGGATAACAAAGACAGTCATGAAAATGATACCCAGATGAAATAAACGGTGATACAGTTTTTAAAAGTGAAATCCCATTTGTTGTGTCCCTCAGTTTTCAGGTGATACAGAGTACAAGGGTGGTAACATGCTGAACTCAAAAAGCTAGGATAGAAGGGCTCTTCTGCCTCTTCAAAGAGAATACATTGGTAACAAATTATT
>NW_028022311.1:0-658 GCF_054177405.1 Leptonychotes weddellii
TTAAACATATCTGTAAAGGAAATTTGGGAAAATTTTATGAGTGATTTAACTTTCCTCTGTATTTCTAAGTTCTTTTGTACTAAATGGGGATGAAAGGAGATGAAAGGATTTATCATGTCAAAGAGCCTTTGTTTTTCAATGCTATGATGGACAGACACTTTACAGAACTCATCTTTTAGAGAACACGGGGGTTTTTTTTGGCTACTGTTGTTGATGTGATTATTTTACCTGCTCAGAAACCACTGGAAAGCAACAATGCTTTCTTTTTCTGTCTTTCCTACTATAACCTCTTCTCACTGGTTTTTGTTTTTGTTTTTTTTCACCTTACAGCTGTAATGAAAACCAAATTTATACTTTGCCAGGAGCACAAGAATAAAAATTTTGAAAAGAGACTATTATGTTTACGATAGGAGCGTAAACAAATTATATTAGCACTAGGATTAGAAATTTTAGGAATCAGGGCGCCTGGGTGGCTCAGTCGTTAAGCGTCTGCCTTCAGCTCAGGTCATGATCCCAGGGTTCTGGGATCGGGCCCCGCATCGGGCTCCCTGCTCAGCGGGAAGCCTGCTTCTCCCTCTTCCACTCCGCCTGTTTGTATTCCCTCTCTCGCTGTGTCTCTCTCTGTCAAATAAATAAATAAAATCTTTAAAAAAAAAAA
>NW_028022312.1:0-658 GCF_054177405.1 Leptonychotes weddellii
ACCCCGCCTCCCACCCCCGAGGACGCTTGCCCCGGACCCTGCGGTCTAGGGGGACCCCACGCCGGCTGACCAGTCCAGCAAGGCCGAGGGCGGCGGGGACCTGGTGGGGACGCGGTGGAGACACAGTGGGGAAGGGTCCCCGCGGGAGGAGCCCGCACCCTCGAGCCCCGCGCCACCCTCGGGGACCCCGGCCCGTCCCCCGAAGCTCGCCCACTCCGCCCCGGGCCGCAGGCCCCGCTCCCCGCCCGCAGTGGACTCACCGGGCGCCGCAGCTTGGGGTCTCCGGGTGTCGCCGCAGCGGGGTCCGCAGGAACCGCAAAGGGAGCGGGAGGGAGGAGAGGGAGGGGCGGGGCCTGGAGCGCACGTGATCACCCGGGGGCGGGACCCGGGCGCGCGTGACCACCGGAGGGCGGGGCCAGCGAGCGCGTGACCGCGGGCGGGGCGGGGCGGGGCCGAGCTGCCGCCATGCGCCGCCGAGGGCCGACCTGCTGGGTGCTGCTGCTGGCCCTGGTCCTCTGCCGCTTGCACCGGGCGCGCCCCCGGAACGTGCTGCTGATCCTCGGTGAGTGCGCCCCAGCCAGCGAGCCCTGCAGCCCTTCGCGTCTGCGCTCCCCGCTGCCCCAGACCCTTCGTGGTCGGCTTCTTGGAGAGGGAGGCA
>NW_028022313.1:0-10938 GCF_054177405.1 Leptonychotes weddellii
AAGACATCAGAGAGATGCCTTTAAAGTACTGGATGAAAAATTTCAAAACACCTTTGAAGAAAGAAGACAAAGACTTTGTTTTTTATAGGATAAACAAAAGTTAAAAGAATGCAACAGACTTGCATAACAAGAAATGTTGAAGTTCAAGCAGAAGAAAATAAAGATACGTACAATGAAATGAAGATCATCATAAATGGTGACAATGAGCATACATATAAAAGACTTTTTTCTATTTTTAATTTTAAAAAATATAATTGACCACCTAAACCGACAATAATAACAACGTATTGTGGGATATATAACATAGGAGTAAGATGCGTGACAACCATAGCACAAAAGATGGGGGAAGAAACGTAAGTATACTGTTATAAAGTGTTTATACTATATATGAATTGGTGTATTATTGTTTGAACATAGACTGTGATAAGCCAAAGAGCTATATTGTATACCGTTCAGCAGCCAAGCGGGGGGAGGGTGGGGGGGCATGGGTGGATGGACAGATAGACAAACATAATTAACCACTCATTAGTGGAAATGAAATGGAATCATCAATCCAAAAAAGCAGAATGAGAGGGAAAAAAGGAACAAAGAACAGATGGGAAAATAAAAAAAACAACAAACAAGATGATTCCAGTCATGCCAATAGTTACATTAAATGTAATTGGTCTGAACAATTAAAAGGAAGAGATTTTCAGATTGGATGAAAATGCAAGGCCTAATATATGCTATCTATAAGAAAGCCATTTAAAATTAATATATAGGTAGGCAAAAAGTAAAATTATATACCATGTAAACAATAATCAAAACAAAGCTAGGGTGACTATTACATCAGAGAGTAGAATTTAGAACAAGGAATATTTACAGGTGATAAAGAGAGATGTTACATAACAAAGGGGTCAATTAATCAACAAGACATTGTAATTCTAAAAGTGTATGTAGCTAATAATAGAGCTTCTAAATGTCTAAAACAAAATATATAGAAGAATTTATAACATTAAATGTATATATTAGAAAGGAAAAAAAATTCAAATCAGTGGTGTAAATTTCCAATTCAAGAAACTAGAAAAAGAACAAATTAAAGCCAAAGCAAGCAAAAGGGAGGAATAATAAAGATCAGAACAAAAATCAATGAAATAGAAGAGATAAACAGAGAAAATCAGTGAAACTAAAATAGATTCTTTTAAAAGATCCATAAAATTTGTGAACTATTAACAAGGTTGAACAAGAATAAAAGAGAGAAGAAACAAATTACCAACACCCAAGAAGAGGAGACAGTACTATAGATTCATAAACATTAAAAGGCTGCAAGGGAAGGGGCACCTGGCTGGCTCAGTCAGTGGAGCATGTGACTCTTGATCTTGGGGTTGTGAGTTTGAGCCCCATGTTGGGTGTAGAGATTACTTAAAAAAATAAAATCTTAAAAAAAAGGTGGTAAGGGAAAATTATGACCAACTTTATGCCAATAAATGTGATCACTTAAAAAAAAATGACAGATTCCCTGAAAGACACAAACTATTGAAGTTCACTTAAGAAGAAAGAGATAACCCAAATATTCCTGTGTCTAGTAAAGAAATTGAATTTGTAGTTAAAAACCTTCGCAGAAAGAAAACTACAGGTCAAGTTGACTTTATTGGTGAATTCTACCAAACATTAAAGGAAGAAATGATAGCAATACTATAAAAACTTCCAGAATACAAAAGAGGAGGAAAACATTCTCTAACTCATTTTATGAGACTGATATCTCTTATGAATATAGATGCAAATATCCTCAACAAAATACCAGCAAACTGAGTCCAACAACATATAGAAAGGATTATATATCATGACTGAGCAAGATTCATTTCAGGAATGCAAGTTGACTTAACATGTGAAAATCAATTAATGTAATATATCAGTAGAATAAAAGAAAATCTGCATGATAATGGTAATTTCGGGAGATGTAGAGAAAACATTTGACAAAACCCAACACTGTTTTGTGATAGGAATAGAGGTTCACATCTTCACCCTGATAGAAGGCACATATGAAAAACCCACATCTAAAACATATATAATGGTGAAAGACTGGATTTTTCCCCCTAAGATCAGGATTAAGACAAGGATGTCTGCTCTCACTACTTCTATTCAGTATTGTAGTAGAAGTTCTAACCAATGCAATTAGGCAAGATAAAGAAATAAAAGGCATCTAGGTTGAAAAGGGAGAAGTAAGACTATCTCAATTTGCAGATGACATGGTCTTGTATACCGAAGATCCTAAGGAATTCACACATACAGACCCTATTTTAACTAGTAAGTGATTTCAGCAAGGTTATAGAATACAAGGTCAATATAAAAACTACACTTTTATTTCTCTACACTAACAATCTGAGAATGAAATTAAGAAAACAATTCCATTTATAATAGCATCAAAAGATGAAAATATATCTCACCGATATGAGGAATTCTTAATCTCAGGAAACAAACTGAGTTTTGCTGGAGTGGTGGGGGGTGGAGGGATGGGGTGGCTGGGTGATAGACATTGGGGAGGGTATGTGCTATGGTGAGCACTGTGAATTGTGTAAGACTGTTGAATCACAGACCTGTACCTCTGAAACAAATCATACATTATATGTTAAAAAAGAAAAAAAAGATGAAAATACATGGGAATAATAGAAAGAAGTGCAAACCTTATACCCTGAAAACTACAAATCACTGTTGAAAGAAATTAAAGAAAAGCTAAATAAATGGGAAGACATCCCACTTTTATGGAGCAAAAGACTTAATTTGTTCAGATATATCTGTATATCTATACTCTCTCCACGTGCACACGCATACATACATATAATAAATATAAGATCTATTTTTAACTTCAGGACAAGTGCCCAGACCTTTAATGACTATGTGTAAAAAAACACATTTTTTCTGAAGTTGAGTGATTACTTTGGTCACAGTTTTTCCTGTTAAATTTAATTAAAATTAAATGTAACAGTTTACATTTAAAACTGGCATGCATAACACAATCTCAGTTTTTGGAAAATGATTTTTATCTTTCTTTCCTTGATACGTATGTATAGGGATACCTGGGTTATCGTTCAATAAATGTTAACTAGTTGTTTCTGTGTGGTGGAATTTTGAGATGATTTTTTATTTTCTTTCTGTGCTGTACTGAATTGGTTTTGCTTTAAAGTAATCACAGCATTTTTAAAAATTAAAAGCTATGCTTGAAAGCCAATGAAGGCTAATATTTTAAAAGTTTAAGTGTTGGGCCTCCAAGTAGAGATGTCAAGGAAGTAGTTGAATATATGAGTCTAGTGTTCGATGGGAAAGTCTGCAGTAGAGAGGATAACTTTGGGAGTGGGCAGCATAGAGATGATTTCTGAAACTCAGAGGAATGGGTGAGCTCATCCTCTTGTAAGAGAGACTTACAAGAGCCCGCGCTCTTTGCATGTGCAGCACTTGGAGGATGCGTTGGGGAGGAGCCTGCAGTTGAGCCAAAAATGACAGTTCGCAGGGGTAGGAGGAACACCTACCTCTTAGCACTCACAGAGCCAAGTGCTAAGTCGGGAAGGAGCCAGGCAGTTTTGATAAGATGTTGGGATGCAGTTCAAATGCAAGGGTTGCCCACCTGGATTTCATCCCACAACATCTGTTCATTGTGCACTTGTCTTTGCTGTTTCCCGAAGCTCGAAAGTTAGAGAAGCAGGAATTGCTTCCACTCCATACAGAGTATAATTCTGAGACCTCTAGAACGTTTGGGCTTTGGCTTACAGCTGGGTCTTTGAAGGGCTGCTGACTTTCAGCAGATGTGGACACAAACACTACACTTGTAGGGTTTTTAAATGGGCCACAAGTGGCTTCTGTTTGATAAATGCTTTGTTTGACTTGCCAGTTTAAAGCTGGTAGCTTCTCTGATAGCAGGTATGTGTTTACCCTTCACTATAACCCACTCGCTTGAAGGTCTTGCTCCTGATTAGTTGGCAGTCTTTCTTGTGGGGCTAAAAATTTAGACCTTTAAAAGCTCATTATCTGTTGACAAAAGATCAAGTTTTGGGAGAGAGAGAGCTTAGTTTGTTTTTCTCCGAGCTCCCCTTGAGAGTCCATAGGCCTTGGCTTTGAAGCCTCAGGAGTTCACCCTCCCTGGGGAATTTCGGGGCCCATGCCAATCACAGCGCTTCTCAGCTCAGCTTCCTTTGGAGTTCATCGAGCTTATGTAGGGCTGGAGCTGCCGTCAGCCTATCCGTGATCTCTGCCATTGGTGGATGATGACTTCTCCGGCCTGTTGCTGGGACCTGTTTCTGTCTCACTCTCTGTCAACATCCTGGCACCCAGCAGAGCCCTCAGTGCTCCGCCTGGCACTGAGCACCCCTCAGCACCCTTCCGTTCCAGGAGAGCCCCGCATGCCCGGCTCAGAGGTGTCATTCTCTCAGCTGTCCTAATCTTTGCGCTCACTTCTGCACCAGTCCCCATGCACTGATGTTGGTGTGAGGAAGCTGATTTGTCAGGTTGTCAGGTCGTGCAGCGCGTGTAGAGATGCGGTTTGAAGGGACTAGGCTTGGATATGGATCTGATTAGTTTTCCGATTTTCTCCCCTTCCAGGTAATACTTACCAATATTCAAAACAGAAGCCCTAAGCCCGGCCCTGCTCCCCACGATCAAGAACTAGGTTTTTTCCTAGAAACAGGACTTCAGAGAGCCCATGTCCTCTATTTCAAAAATGGGTAAGCCTTCTTCGTTTTTTAACTCAGGTTCCTAAAGAAGGAAAATAGAAAGCCTCACCATGCTGTCTCCGGTTTAGCTATTGTATAAAAGCAATTTTGAACATGAACTGCGATTGGAAGAGTTTTTTAAAATCATGAATGTAGGCTCTTTTGTCTCTTCTCCCCTGGCTCTCTCCCTTTGCCATGAGGTCTGAACGTGGGAGAAGGGAGGAAGGAGGCCTCCTTTGTGAGGAGGAGTCACAGGTTCGAAGCCCCAGCTCAGTGGGTGGGTCTGCTGGGAGTGAGCTTTCTGCCACCCCTCCTCCTCGGCAGTGATACCGCACAGACCAGCCCCTGCTGTTGGGGGACGAGTCAATGACTTGGAAATCCCAGCACACAGGGTCATCTCCTGAGCAGCTTCTCAGTTCAGAGAATTGGGTCTGCCAAATCTCCAACGGTTTTTAGGAAAGTGAGGGTGGTTCTGACATCACACGGGCACATTTTCCACTTGAGCTGCCTTTGCAAAGGATTTAGGAAAGTTTACTGACGTGAACGTGAGGGATAGCTCTCTGGTCATTTGACATTTGTTTTCCTTTTTGTGTTGCTCTTATGAGGAAGGTGATGATTCTGTTACAGATCTCTTCAGCTGTCCCTTGTTTTGACCTTGTGCTGCAGGATAGATGTGCATGAAGACCCACAGTAGGTATCTGGCTTCTCCGTAGCTCCTCGTAGGCCTGTTCCTCTTCCTCTAGGAATAGCCAAGTAGCGCTTGGAACCACAGAGGGGACATGAGTCCCAGCCTTTGGATAAGTGAACGGTGGAGTTGCTCCCTCTTCATTTTCAAGAACTTCAAACCTTGGGGCATAGCTCATGGGAGTGGCATTTCTTCTGTTCGCTGGCTCAGAGCCACATGCAAACATTTCTCATTTGTTGCCTGCAAATGCTTATTTCTTCAAATCCCGTTAAACTGTTGGTGGAGAAGGCCTGCTTGGCTCCGAAGACCATTGGTTCAGATTGGCATGGCGTGTGAAAGGCCACAATAACACCCCAAGGTTTGGACTGGCTTGAGGCCTTGGTGGCCAGGAAGATGCTTCCGAGTTTGATCTCATCTGCCACTGACTGAGATCATCTGAGCAATAGTGCATGTCCTCTAAGCTGAATTTTTAGTTCTCTTTCCTATGATGCTATAAATAGAGGGACAAGGGAGCGAACACGGAATATTTTTTTGAGTGATTTGTTTCTTCTCCCTTTTAACAATAAATGGTGGTCATCACAGCAGAACCCCAACCTTGCTCTCTCTCCCTCTAACCTGTAAGTGTATGTGGTTGACTCCCATATGCAAGTCCGGAAGCAGGAGTGCATTCCCTTGGGGCTCTCAGGGGTGCCGAACCAATACCTTCTACTGAAAGCGTTTTGTGTAAGATTGGTAAAGGTGGACTGGATAATTTATTTTCATCTGAAGCCTGCTCACTGAAGAGGAAGAAGCTAGTCCTTTTGGGCTCTGACCTCCTGCCCTGAAATGCTGGCTGCCCACTGGAATCCAACTAAAAAATAATGATGAGAGGTTTGTCCTAGAAGATGGATTACAGGCCAGGAATTGCTTAGCGGCTCATTTCTCTTTTTATTTTACCCAAGTTCAAGGAGATTCCCATTGACATGGCCAAAGTGAAGAGACTGCTTAACTTTGAAGCCTTTTCTCCTCCTTTCTTGTCCTCTTGCTCTTCTCTTTGGGTTCCAGAGGCCAGTGATAGGGTTGGCCAGCTTCTCTAGAGGGTCCTCGCCAGCTGCAATGTCCTTTGCAGCAGTAATGAGAGATTACTTTGGGGTAGATGGAGGTGAAGGCCAGTTCGGGGACCACAAGCTGTGGATGAAAAGAGAGAGAGCAGCAGGAGGTTTGGGCCTGTCCAGTGCTGCTGCCAGGCTGCCTGACTTAGAGCAGTGGGTCTCTCGGGGCCCAGGAGCCCCGCCTGCGTCATTGTCAATGGACGTGCACGGCCAGGATCTCTGTGGAGTAGGTGGGGGCATGTGGAGGTAGCTGCTGTCCCTAAGCACCAATGGCTTCCCACATCCCATCTTCTGATGTGTTTGCTCCTTTTTGCTTTTCTGTACTTAATTTTTTAAATTATTTTTATTTTTATTTATTTTTTAGGTGCAGGGGGAGAGAGAGAGAGTGGCAGGGAGGGGCAGAGGGAGAGGGAGAGAGAAAATCTTAAGCAGGCTCCATGCTCAGCAGGGAACCCAACATGGGCCTCGATCTCACAACCCTGAGATCATGACCTGAGCTAAAACCAAGTCAGATGCTTAACCAACCGAGCCACCCAGGCGCCCCCTGCACTTCAAAATTATGTATCTGGAAGGATATCACAGACGGGGTTTGACTGATTTGCAAAGATTAAGAATATGGGCTGTAGAAGAGCTTCGCAATAAGAGATGGGAATTGATAAAGCACGTCTTTTTCTTTAGAAATGTACTTCGATGTATTCAGCTTTGTAGTTGTCATCCCTGAGGACTTAATGAGATTTAGTAATTAATCTTACTCTTTATAATCCTCCCATCTTTCCCGAGAGTATGTGAACAAACTAGTGAACTCGGGTCTCTTTCAGAAAGAATCCGAGTCCCAGACCAAGGCTCTTACTTCACCGTCCTTGATCCTCACGGCGTCGGCTCTTTCCCGGGCACTGCCGCCCCTCGAGGCTGGTGCTATGAGTAATGTTGCCCCCGTGTGCCCACGGGGACCTGGCTGCCGGGTTCTGCCGTCCGTCCTTCCAGCACTGCTCCACTCAGGGGAAAGTCTGTCTGTGTGCGCAGAGGTTGGGTCCGACCCTCCAGCAGCGAGTGGTCTGTCTTCATCCTGCCTCCCTGGGAGGAGGCTCGGGACCCAGGGACAAGACGTTGCCGGGGGTGGTTCCCAGCCTCTGCTGATTGGCGTTTTCTCCTCCCACTTTTCCTCGTGTCTCATCCAGAGCGTGCCTCGGATCCTCTTGTTCCCTCCTCTCTCCTCCTCCCATTTTCCTCTCTCCCCGCCCCTCCTGCAGCCTCTTTCCTCCTGTTGGGACAGAATACCGGGTCCTATCTGAGCCCCACACAGCCACATCTGTCTCGTGTCTAGCTCTCCTGTCCCTCTGGGTGGCAGCAGCAAGCCTGCGAAGAATGAAAGAAAACCCTCTTGCTCAGCTCTGCAGAGGGTGTAATGAGAGCGCATTAGCCTCAGAGGGCCAGGACGCGACCTCCAAGGGTTCCCGGAGCGACCTTGCGGAGGCAGGCACTCAGACGAGGGGCAGCAAGGGTGTCGGAGCCAGAGGACTTGGATTTGGAACCAGTCCTTCTCCTCACTGGGTCTCGGTTTCTTTACCTGTAAAATGGGTCTGGCGCCCCCCAGGTCACAGAGCTGAGTGACAAGTAAGACAAGGCGTGTGGGAGCGCTTCCTAAAGCGTCGGGCAAGCGGCAGGTGCCAAGTGTCATTGCCAGTGATGCGGATGCCCGGCCGACTTCCCAGGTGGACGTGGGACCAGGTGAAGGTCAGCCTCCAGTGGAAGTGGAAGTCTGCAGTGCAGACATCACTCGTTTGGTTGCTGAGCCTCACATGACACATTTTTCAGGGAAGGGCATTTATTTATGGCTGCTGGGTCAGGTGAGCTCGGCTCAAGACGTGTATCGGTTAGCTGGGCTGGCTGTCATGACTGATGGCCATGTCGGCGCGCCCGAGAGGAGGTGGGGTGACTGGCGAGGGGTGGCCGCTGGACAGCACAGCTAGTGGGCCAGAGATGGCCTCGGCCTGGGGGTCCCCTCAGCCTTGTTGGAGTTTTTTTTTAAGATTTTTATTTTATTTAATTTTAAATAATCTCCACACCCAGCGTGGGGCTTGAACTCACAACCCTGAGATCAAGAATCCCACGCTCCACCAACTGAGCACGCCAGGCGCCCTCCTCCCCTCAGCCTTCTAAGGAGAAGAGAAATGATACTCCTCGCTCGAGTCCTTGTGGCCAGAATTTCCAGGCAGCTCAGGTTTGGGATGCCAGTTATTGACTGCCTGCTGTTTTAGGAATATTTGACCATCTCTTATCAACAAAGGGTAGCAAAGGACATTTCAAGTAACTGTGCTTCTTGTCAGCCCTGTCAGATGCACTGGCTGAGCAAAATGGATGGCAGCGGGTGTTTTCCTGGGCTCCGAATTGGTTTTAATTCAGGGAGGGTGGGGATACGTTAAAACAAGAAGGCAAATGCCCAGGGACACCTGGGAGACGTGCCCGTGGGTCATACTCTTTGCTGGGGTGCATCATGGAGTTCTACCCTGGAAACCCCGACTCGGAGGAGGTTTGATCAGACTCTGAGTTGCCCTGCGGTGCTTGGCGCCGCGCTGGGGAAGAAAGGGGTGTAGAGGGGCTTTTTAGAGTTTTGTTATTATAGTCAATCAAATAGACCACTAATCACCACTGTGCATTGGCTTTAAAAATCCCTAGACTTCCTCAGTAATTTTGTTGACCTGTTCAGCCCTGCTTAATGTAGCCTAGAATTAGCAGGCCAAAAAAGGGGCACTGAGGCATGCAGTATCCTAGGGGCTGCTGAGGAGGGCGCTTCCTGTGTTTCCCGCCCCAGAGACAGCAGCGGCAGCAGGTCACAGGGAGGGGGTCGTGGGAAGGGGCCGGCCAGGAAGTGAGGGGGGCCCCGTGCTGGCTCCCCAGGCACCAGAGCAGCTTGGCCTTGGCCTGTGCATTCTAGCATTCAGGCTGCCTTCCCTCCCGCAGTGGTAAGAAGTGTTCACTTTTTAAACTACATATGGCTTTTTATATCATAAGTCAAATGCAATGAATGGGGAGAGAATTCAGACACGGTTCCAGGAAGCATTTAAAACGTATCAACGTTTTGTCCATGATGGTCTTTGAGAGAGAGGCAGAGATTAGAAGGAAATGGGCCTGCATTCTAGGAGATAGTAGGAGAAAAGGAAAGGTTAAGACATAAATGTAGGTAACGCAGTTCTGTTGTATAAAAGAGTAAACAATGGGAGAACACCTGATCTCTTTAACTGACCCAAGTGAGCTCGGGTTTCTAGGCCCATTTATTCCTTCATTCAGGAAGGTCATATAGGGAGGATGACTTGCCTACCTATTAGGTACCAGACCCTATCTTAGGCAATGGTGAAGAGGAGGGGCAAAGTCCCTGCCTTGCTATAACTCACAGTCCCATGGGGAATTAAGGATGCAAACAAGCAATTTCAGGATAGTTTGGGTGTGTTGACAAGGCGAGTTCAGCTTGCCACAAAAGCAAATAAGGAAGCTGCCATATGGACACGGCTGCACGATCTGTAAAGGGGGGTAAAGCTTTGGAGAAGTGCGCTCGGAATGATGTCGATGCGAATCGACTGTGGAGAGCCAGGGCCGCCTCCCAAATAGTGGGCAGAAGTGTGCAGTTAGAGCTCTAATAAGCATTGTATATATTCTGCAGGGTATGAGGAGACCAATCTGGCTGGAGTGAGGGTTTGTGTAGAGATCTGTGGATTTTTATATAAACCTCTCAGCATAGGACCTGGCACACAGTGGGTTTGGCCAGTCATCGGACAAGTATTTATTGAGTTCCCCTATGTGTCCAGTATTGTGCTTGGTGCTACATTGGTGAATGGAAGAGACATGGTCCAGGCTTTCAGGGAGGATGCAGTCTACTGAGGGAGACAGATGATAAGCAAGTAAACCAATGGATACAATTACAAATTAGAATATGTGCCAGGGAATGAATGGGTGCAGTGAATGCAGATAACAGAGGGCACCTGCTTAGGTAGGGTGGTCAGGCTGGGCCTCCTGAGGAGGCGACCCAGCTGTGCACTGCCTCCTTTGGCCGCCATTTAGAGTTGGAATTCTCTGAAACAGGAACTGGTACAGGAGTTTCTTTTAGTTCTTCACAAGAGATTTGTCTCGGGTGGTCATTTTCTGCTTTAATGGGGGCAGGAGGAAAGGGAGAGATTCTTTGTTTATTCGTTCTCTTATTTATTCATCCATCAGATTTTCTGTGCTAGGAGCTAGGGTCAAGATAGCAAATGATCCCTATGGATTTTCTAGCTCAGCCGGAAAATAAATAATAACTACCAGTGGGTTAAGCCTTAGGACACAGGAAGAAGACAACGTTAATGTTTTTAAATTTACCCTTTCACTTTGCATGTTTTCCTAAAAAGAGATGGTTGTACAATATGGTGTCTAACAATCAAAATGAACTTAATTTTTGTAATATTCCCAATACCTCTTGGTGTGATTGGAGATCGATCCCCTGGGCATT
>NW_028022314.1:0-658 GCF_054177405.1 Leptonychotes weddellii
GGGAGGCCTCCCCTCTGGCCACTCTGCAGGTAGACGGCTCACAGCCACCGGCTGAGGCCTGTGTTACTGGCCCCTTCCCAAGGCACGGGCAGTGTTGCCTCGTGGTCCTGAGACCCATGTCACGCGTCTCAGTCGGGCCGTGTCCTCCTGACTCTGCCCCTCCCGCCCTTTCTGGGTCTTCTCTCTAAAACCTGCCTAGCATCTAATCTGTCCTCTGGTGCTCTCGAGGGGGAGGCGGCCCCTCAGGAGGCATGCCCTCAGTCCAGTGCTACTTTGAAGTCTGTTTTATCTTGAAAGCAGATGTCACAAAAATAAATACATACATACATACATACATAAATAAATAATAAAAAAAGAAGTAGATGTCACTGGGATGCCTGGGTGGCTCAGTTGTTAAGCGTCTGCCTTCAGCTCAGGTCATGATCCCGGGGTCCTGGGATCGAGCCCCGCATCGGGCTCCCTGCTCTGCGGGAAGCCTGCTTCTCCCTCTCCCACTCCCCCTGCTTGTGTTCCCTCTCTCACTGTGTCTCTCTCCATCAAGTAAATAAATAAAAATCTTAAAAAAAAAGGTAGATGTCACTCTTACAAACGACTGTATGAGTCATATTTATGCAAAACCATGTTCAAATAAATATAATATTCTGAACGACTCTGTTTT
>NW_028022315.1:0-658 GCF_054177405.1 Leptonychotes weddellii
CCCGTCATTTAACCGTCATTTAACCCTCCACCTCTTTTGTCCTGGATGTAAAGGCTGACTCTTGTAGAGAGCACAGAGACCGCAGATTTTTATCCCCACTGCCAAGCTCTGCCTCTTAATGGAGGGTGTAATCCATGTCAATTTAAGTTACTTACTTTTCAGGTAGCATTGCAATCTGTCCTTTTTCCATTTGTTTTCTGCGTGTGTTATATTTTTTTGTTCTCACATGTCTCCATTACTGCTTTTCTTGGTGTTATGTCCCGGAGTATTAACTAAATCCCCATGTTGTTGCTTTTCCTGTGTATTCTGGCCTATATTCTTAGTAGATTTCCCAGACATTGCAGTTCACATCTTTATTTATAACATTCTAATTAGATTAATACCAGATTAATTTCCAAGGCATACAGAACCTTTAATCAATCGATGTCCCCTCCTTTTGCCATTATTGTCCTTCATACTGCATTTCTACATTTCGACATTGTGAGCTGATCAACACCAATTGATATTGACTTCATGTAGGTTTCTTGTAAATCAGAATAAAAGAATATATCTTATACATTTATCCCATATACATTTTATGCACTTACGCATTTATACTTGCTTGTATATTCATCTCTGTAACTGTTTCTCCATGGAAGATTGAGTTACTGTGTTGTCT
>NW_028022316.1:0-658 GCF_054177405.1 Leptonychotes weddellii
CCTGCAGGCTGGACTGGCCCTTTCTTTTGGGGGATTAAGGTCTTGTTCTTGCTCTTGAACACTTTTCGGGAATCCAGCCTGTTCACGAAGCAGTTGGTAGGTCTGTGTTGTAGGTGATGGGTTTACACATGTTGAACCACTGCTTGGCCTGTGGGCTAATGCTGTAGCTGGTGAAGGCATGCTGCCACCGCAGCAGGCCCAGGTGCCTGATGAGCAGGCGATGGTAAGCAGCGAAGGAATCGGTGAGGAAATGCCGGTATAACGCTCGGTCCAGGAACCAGATCTCAGCATCTTGCGCTAACGCTGGTTTCCCTCTTTTGTAGACAAGGCAAACCTTCCCATTCCCATTGCAAGGATCCAGCTCAAATATCACACTGCAAGAATCAAAGTGAGGCTTCTCTGGCTGGTTCTCACTAGCTTCAACTGCATCATCCTCCAGGTCTGCCAGAGTTGGTGCATTTGGGAGTGAATACACGGAAGACTGGTTGAGTTGAGTCAGTTTTGCTATGCTGTTAATTGCCATGCTGCCCAATGGAATGGTGTCTCATCCAGCGTCACACTCCATGTCATGTGGAAGCCCTTGGTCATCAGGTAAAAATTCTTCACATCCTCAGGTAGCACACAGTTATTTTTTTGTTCCCATGAAGAAATCATATGA
>NW_028022317.1:0-658 GCF_054177405.1 Leptonychotes weddellii
CACTTCATCTAGAACTAATGATGTAATGTATGGGGATTAACATAACAATAAAAAATTTTTAAAAAATGAAGTTTTGGGTGCCTGACTGGCTCAGCCTGTAGAGCATATATCTCTTAATCTCAGGGTCATGAGTTCAAGCCCCAGGCTTGGCATGGAGCTTACTTGAAATTTAAAAAATAATGAAGTATGGGTTATACATAAATTCATATTTGAGCTCATGTCCCACCTCCTTCCCAAAGCCTTTGGATCACATTGATGTCTCCCTTCTCTGAAACAGCCATCATCATATTTTCTAATTCTTTCAGGTTTGTGAGAGTTATCTTCCTAACTAATAAGCTTCCTACAGTCAGACTTTAGTACCATAAACATAGTAGGCATTCCAAAAATACTCATATTTGAAGATGGTACTAAAAAACCCAAGATTCCAAATCCTATAAAGATATTGAATTGCTCATGTAACAGAGCCCTGGGTTAGGACAGGGACAGCTGGATCCAGGAGCTCCAAAGATACCCTTAGGGTCTAGTCTCTGTATGTCTCACATCTGCTTTCCTCTCTGCTATTTCCAGGGGGACTCATCACTGGTGCTCACATCCTCACAGCAACAAGTCCAGGGCACAGTGACCTTCTCCAGGCACTCCTACACATGTCCCAGGGTGG
>NW_028022318.1:0-658 GCF_054177405.1 Leptonychotes weddellii
CCATAAAATACTGCACCCATATATACCTTTTACTACTGTTTCATTATATAGGTATATCGGATTTTCCCAGTAAACTGAAAGCTTCTTCAGGACAGAAACCACTCGTTTTCCACAGGATCTACCACAGAACATGGTATACAGTAGATGCTTAATAAACAGTTTGAGGATACATAGATACAAGTCAGCACTTGCCAATACTTAACGAGATTCAATCATGCCATCATCCCTAAGCAGAGTGATTTTCTATAGAGAAACAAAGATACAACATTAGGGAAATTTCATGAAACTATTTTGGAATTGTTATTAGTGCATGCCAGAGCTTTTACAAAGCAAGTACTCTTTGTGGGAAGTCCATGGGTGGAAAGGATGAGCCAGAGGAGGGGCAGGTGTATGGAACTCACCGCCGGGAGGAAGGTATA
Source organism: Leptonychotes weddellii (assembly GCF_054177405.1). NCBI lineage: Eukaryota > Metazoa > Chordata > Mammalia > Carnivora > Phocidae > Leptonychotes > Leptonychotes weddellii. The sequence goes on from NW_028022318.1 coordinate 420, forward strand.
TCAGTCAAACTCTCAGGAGGAAGGAGCACCCATCCCCGTCCAGGTGCTCAGCACAAACACAGCTGCAGATACACTTCTGCCCCAAGCCCAGCCTCCCTCCAGAGATCTCCCCACCCAGAGAGCCACCCGCCTTCCCCAGCCAGCCATGCCCTTGCAAGTTTTCTCAACATTATTCCTCTCATCCAGGACTCTTTTGTTGCCGGCTGTTAAAACTGAAACCTTTTATGGTATATATAAGC
>NW_028022319.1:0-658 GCF_054177405.1 Leptonychotes weddellii
GCGCCTGGGTGGCTCAGTCATTAGGCATCTGCCTTCGGCTCAGGTCATGATCCCGGGGTCCTGGGATCGAGCCCTGCATCAGGCTCCCTGCTTGGCTGGAGGCCTGCTTGTCCCTCTCCCACTCCCCCTGCTTGTGTTCCTTCTCTTACTTTGTTTCTCTCTGTCAAAAAATAAATAAAATCTTTAAAAAAAAAAAAAAGAAGAAGAAAGAAAGCGCATGGTTTTCAGAGCAACTTGTATAAAACAATCCCCCCGTCCAGAAAAAAAAAAAAAAGGAATTTCCCTAGACCCTTGAAACTCATAATGAAAGAGAGTCCTCATACTCATTTCAGCGTGAGAATCAGCAGCCTGCTGTTCCAGTTCCCGGGGGCAAAGGAAATGCTGAGCAAAGAGATCTAGATTTTTGTTTCCTCTTTCTCTTGATTTTATGTGTTTTCCCTCCTCCGCATTTTATAATGCTCTCTTTTGAGGTGTATCCCTTTTAACTTCAGGGCTGGGGGGGTCGGCAAGAGAAGTACGTAAGTCCTCCAAGTTTAATTACTTCCTTGAACTGTTTCACTGATAAATTATGAATTTCTCCAATGATGCCAGGGCATTCAATTCTCCAGAGTGGATTGCCAGTTTGGTCCCAGCCCAGCTTCCTTCTGCCAGCCTCCCT
>NW_028022320.1:0-658 GCF_054177405.1 Leptonychotes weddellii
CCAAGGTCCTGGGATCGAGCCCCACATCGGGCTCTCTGCTCAGCGGAAAACTGCTTCTCTCTCTCCCACTCTCCCTGCTTGTGTTCCCTCTCTCTGTGTGTCTCTCTCTGTCAAATAAATAAAATCTTAAAAAAAAAAAAAACTTTTGAAAAGTAGCTTTTGAGTATTGTAGTCCTGCTGTTTTCATTGTAATAATATGCTTTACATTGTGTAGTTTTTAATAAAGAGCTCTTTTAAATATTTTATTTCATCATGCTTTAACTATCCTTGTCTTTGTGTTAGGATGTCAGATGAGCATGGCATGATCTTTTCCATTGATCCATACCATCTTGTTGTGAAATAGGCAGGGCATGTTTCATAGGCATTTTACTAATGAGGAAATTGATTCTAAGATTATGAATGATTTTTCACAAAGCTAGTAAGTGAGAAACCCCTGGACATCAGTCCAAAGCTATATAATCCATGGATCTAACTTCATTTTTTTGTGTGTGAAATTTTATGGATCCAACTTCACATCAGTCTTCAGAAGCTGATACTTGTTCTGTTTATTTTTGCTTCCCTTGCTTGAACTTTTAGCTGTCTGGGGCTTATTTTTATTTGTCTTTCATGTCTGCCTGACAGCTCCTGTGGACAAGAAAATAACTCACTTCTATCCTAT
>NW_028022321.1:0-658 GCF_054177405.1 Leptonychotes weddellii
TTTTTTTTTAATTCAAATACTTGCAATAAAACTGAATAAAAGTGGAAGCATGGATGATATTTAAAACAACTATAACTTTTTAGGTTCTTGATAGAATAAAAAATATATAATTGTGTTATTAGTAGTAGTTAAACCTTCTATTAGATTTGGTTACCAACAATACAGGACTTAAATCTCATTATTAAAGAAACAGCCCCATTTCCATACTATTAAACTGCTTTGTAAACTATTTTCCCACAGTTAATGTAAGTAGAAAACCTGAGATAAATGTCCATAATAGTCAAACAAATTAATGATGTTTACTGACCCTCTTATAGCTGGATACAGTCTAGAGAAAAGTCTGTTCAAGATTGTTCTTGATTATATTAAAAAAAAAAAAAGATCCTCTTGATGATGCAATGATCTGCTACTGATTCTGAGACCACCCACATTACAGCAGCAGCTTTTCCTCTTTCATCTCTACGGACTTGTACACATGATAATAGACGTTTAGGGAAAGACTTAAACTGTTGATATTGGCATAGCAGTAACTTACAACGAAAAGAATTGTTTCTAGTCTGGAAATAATGTAGCTATATAATACTTCCTAATTCTGTGGAGACATTTTTTTATTTTTTTTCAAGATTTTTTTTATTTGACACAGAGAGAGAGAGAGAGA
>NW_028022322.1:0-658 GCF_054177405.1 Leptonychotes weddellii
CTCTAAAATAAATAAAGAAAGAAATCTTTAATAAAAAAGAAAGAAAAAAAAATCTCTGCCCATCTTGCATGAAATACTTCATGGCCAGGTATGAGGTATTCTGAGCAATGCTTGCTTCTAAGGTATCAGCAAGAGCCTTTCCCTCCTAGGAAAGGCAAGATGATCCCTAATCTCCAGAGACCTGAGTGGCATCTACATAACAAATCGTACTAAGCAAGACTTCGCTTTCATTAGTGTCCCTCGTATATTAACTTTTCCACGGTTTGGCACTCCTGAAAGCCTCAACCCCTTTTCCTTTGTCTTGTCACTGCTCTAGAAATTTACTGTTCTTTGTTAAAATGCTTTGTAAACCCCAGGTTCTAACCATCCCCTTGAGTTCCTCGTCACTGACATGTCTCTCGTGTGTGAACGTGACACACAGGTTAATAAACTTTATTTGTTTTCCTCTTGTAATCTGTCTTTTGTCAGTTTAACTTCCAGGGCCCCAAGTGCAGAATCTAGGGAGGTAGAGAAAAAAAAAGGCTTTTTTCCTGCTCTACAGTTTATTTTGGGAGAAGTTTTTAATTTCAATAAAGTATGGCTTATCAAGTTTTTTTCTTTCATGGATCGTGCCTTCGGTGTTGTATCTAAAAAGTCATTCCCATGACCAAGGTCATGT
>NW_028022323.1:0-658 GCF_054177405.1 Leptonychotes weddellii
TACTTTGGATACCTCATATAAATGGAATCATACAGTATTTGTCTTTTTGCAGCTGGCTTATTTCACTTCACATACTCTCCCCAAGGTTCATCCATGTCGTAGCATATAACAGGATTTCCTACCTTTTTAAGGCTGAATAGTATTCTATTTTACATATATACCACATTCATCTATCAATGAACATTTGGGTGCTTCCATTTTTTGTCTATAATAAATAATGCTGCTATAAATATGAGTGTGAAAATATCTCTTTGAGACCCTACTCTTTGGATATATAACCATAAATGGGATTGCTGGATCATATGACAGTTCTTTATTAAATCTTTTGAGGAACCTCCATACTGTTTTCCATAACAGTTGCACCATTCTACAATTTCATCAAGCGTGGACAAGGGTTCTAATTTCTCCACTTCTTCACCAACACTTTTTTTTATAGTAGCCATCCTAATGAGTGTGAGATGATACCTCATTGTCTTTTTTTTTTTTAAGATTTTTTATTTTAAATAATCTCTACACCCAGTGTGGGGCTCAAACTCACAACCCCAAGATCAAGAATCACATGCTCTACCAACAGAGCCAGCCAGGTCCCTCAATATCTCATTGTTTTTATTTGCATTTCTCTAATGATAAGTGATGTTAAGCATCTTTTCAGATGCTT
>NW_028022324.1:0-10938 GCF_054177405.1 Leptonychotes weddellii
TGGCCTGGTGGTTGGTATTGAGGAGGGCACGTTCTGCATGGAGCACTGGGTGCTGTGCACAAACAATGAATCATGGAACACTTCATCTAGAACTAATGATGTAATGTATGGGGATTAACATAAGAATAAAAAAAAAATGAAAAATGATTCCCTTATTCTGATGTTCACATTAATCTAATTAAAAATATTTTCACAAATGAATGTATTTTTTTCAGTGCTGGATATACACAGTTTTGTTTTAGGCCAGAGTCTGAAATTAGTTTCACTGATCCAAAATCAATGTATTAGCTGAGTGGAGGCTCTAGGAAAGAATCTGTTCCTCACTTCTTCCAGCTTTTGGTAGCTACCTTGATATGTGGTCACATCACTCCAATCTCTACCTCCATGATCACATTCTTCCTCCTCTTCTCTGTGTCTCAAATCCCCCTCTGCCTCTAATAAGGATACTTGGGATTAAACTTAGAAATTTTAAAATAAAAATCCAAAATAATTTTCTTATGTTTAAATCCCTAATATAATCACATTTGCAAAACTCCTCTTTATAAAGTAACATTTACAAGTTTCAGAAATTAAGACCTGTTATCTTTGGGTGGCCATCATTCAGCCTACTATAAATACATTTCTAAATGATTCATGGGTCAAAGATGACATTATATGGAAAATCAGAAAATATTTTGGATAAAAAGAGATAAAGCTACAAAATTCAAAAAAATTTCAGATGTAGCTAAAGCAGTGATTAGAAGGAAATTTATAGCATTAAATGCTTATATTAGAAAAGAAAGAGCTCAAATCAATGATCTGAAATTAAATCTTAAAAAACTAGATAAAGAAGAGCAAATTAAAGCCAAAACAAGGAAATTATAAAAACAAGAGCAGAAATCAATGCAAGTGAAAACAAAAAAACAATGAAATCAAAAGTTCTGTTATACTGTTATAATCACCTTGATAGAACACAAAATTGTCATTGCATCCAACTCATCCAAATGTCAAAATGAATGATGTAAAATAACAGCTAACATTCATGACCTGTATTCCTTTTCATTCTTTGGAAACAACAATAAAAGTAATAATTCAGCCAAATTGATCAAAAAATAAAAAGTGAGAAGCACAAATTGTCAGTAACAAGAGTGAAAGAGTAACATCACTATGGATCATATAGACATTAAAAGGACAATACTGAAGTGAATTTTTATCTTTTACCAATAAATTCAAGAATACATATGAAATGCATAAATTCCTTGAAATTTAATATTCTAGATCTATTAAATAAATGAATTTGTAGTTAAAAACCTTTTGATAAAGAAAAATTCTGGCCCAGATGGCTTCACTGGTAAGTTATACCAAATTTTTTTTATTGTGGTAGAAAGATTTAACATGAGATCTACCCTCTTAGAAAATTTTTAAGTATATAATATATTGTTAACTCTACATACAATATTTTATAGTAGGTCAGTGTTTAAGGAAGAAACAATACCAAGTCTATGAAAACTTTCCCAGAAAATAAAAGTGGGGAGAATACATCCCAACACATGCTATGAAGCCAGAATGATTCTTTTTTTCCTGAAGATTTATTTTTTTATTTTAGACAGAGGAGAGGCAGAGGGAGAGAGAATCCTGAAGCAGACTCCCCGCTGAGTGCCAACACCCCCACACACACACTTAGGGCTCAATCCGAGGATCCTGGGATCATGACCTGAACCCAAATCAAGAGCTGGCCACTTAACCAACTGAGCCACCCAGCTGCCCCAAAGCCAGAATTATTCTAATAAGAAAAACAGAAAAGAAATACGAGAGAAAATAATACAAATCAACATTCCTCATACCTAAAGAATTCTTAATAAAATATTATCAAGTCAAATCTAGGAAGTATGACAAGAAAAATATATACTGATCAAGTGGAGTTTGTCTCAGGAATACAAGATCAATTCAATCAGTGAGATTTATCATATCAATAAACCAAAAAGGACAAACTGTATGATCAACTGAATAGATTCAGGAAATTCATTTGGCATAATTCAACAAACAGTCATGATAAAAACTCTCAACAAATATGTATAGAAGAGAATTTTCTCAACCAAATAATGCAAAACCATAGCTAACATCTTATATAATGGTGAAAAAATGAGTACTTTCCATCTAAGACTGGGACTAAGTCAAAGATGTTCACTTTCATCACTTCTATTAACACTATCCTAGAGATCCTAATCAGTGCAAAAAGATAAAAAAAAAAAAAAACAATAACAATAGCAAATATTTAGATTGGAAAGAAGTAAAATCATCTTAATTCACAGATAACTGTGTATGTAGAAAATCCCAAATAATCAAAACTAATAAGCTACTTCAGCGTGATTGCCAGAAACAAAGTCAATGTGCAAAAATCAATTACTTTTTTTTACACTAGCAATGATCCATTGGAAATTAATTCTTTTAAACAATAGGATTACAAAATAAGAAATACTTAGGGATGAATTTAACAAAATATATGTGAGATCACACATTGAAAAATACAAAACATGACAAAGTAATCAAAGACCTAAATAAAGGTAGAAATATATTATTTTCATGAATTGGAAGATTCAATATTTTTAAGGTGTCAATTCTTTAATATTAATTTATTGCAATCTGTTATAATCACAATCAAAACCTCAGCAGGCTATTTTTTATTATTTTTAAAGAAATAAAAAATAGAGCAGCTTCAGGTTCACAGCAAAACTGAGAAGAAGGAACAGAGATTTCCCATATACTTGACTCCACACATGCAAAGCTTTCCCCATTACCAACATCACTCACCAGAGGGGTATATTTGTTACAAGTGATGAACCTACACATCATAATTACCTAAAGTCCATAGTTTACATTAAGGTTCAATCTTGGTATTGTCTATTCTATGGCTTTAGACAAATGTATAATGACATGAATCCATCAGTATATTATATACATTATGCTTTCACTGCCCTAAAAATCCTATGTATTCTACCTATTTATCACTTCTTCCCCTCTTACCATGGCAATCACTGACCTTTAATTAGGTCATGATTTTGCTTTTTCCAGAATATCACATAGTTGGAGTCATATAATAAGTAGTCTTTAAAGATTGGCTTCTTTCACTTGGTAATATACACTTAAAGTTACTAATTGCATGTCTTTTCATAGCATAGTAGATCTTTTCCTTTTAGTGCTGAATAATATTCCACTATCTGGAGTAAAACAGTTTTATCTATTCACCTACTGGCAGACATCTCAGTTGCTTTTAGGTTTTGGCAATTGTGAATAAGGCTACTATAAGTATCTATTTTCAGGCTTTTGTATGGACACAAGTTTTCAACTCCTTTAGGTAAATTCCAAGGAGTGCAATTGTTGGATCACATGGGAAGAGTATGTTTAGTGTTGTAAGAAATTGCCAAAACTGTCTTCCATCATGCCTCTACCATTTTGCATTCCTGTACCATATGGAAAAAAGTGATCCTTACATTATACCATATTCAACTCAAAATTGCTTACCAAAATTCTTACAAAAATATATGAGATAAAATTATAAAGGTTGGAGGAGGCAATATGAGAGAAAAATCTTTTTGACATTAGGGTAAGTTAAAAAAAGTCTTGGGGCGCCTGGGTGGCTCAGTCGTTAAGCGTCTGCCTTCGGCTCAGGTCATGATCCCAGGGTCCTGGGATCGAGCCCCGCGTCGGGCTCCCTGCTCCGCGGAAGCCTGCTGCTCCCTTTCCCTCTCCCCCTGCTTGTGTTCCCTCTCTCGCTGTGTCTCTCTCTGTCAAATAAATAAATAAAATCTTTAAAAAAAAAAAAAGTCTTAGAAAAAAATGTCTTAGGACATACAAAGCACAAACCAAAACAAAAATTATTCTTTTGAAATACACAATTAGGAAAACAAGAAGATAATGTACAGACTTGGAAAAATACTCACAAAACAAATATCTGATAGAGGATTATCTGATATCTGATCCAGAACACATAAACAACTCTCAAAACTCAGTAATAAAAAGACAAATAACCCAATTAAAAAAAAAAAAACTGGGCAAAATATTTTAACAGATACTTCACCAAAGAAAATATGGCAAGTAAGTACTTGAAAAGCTACTCAACTTCATTATTTATTGGAGAAATACAAATAAAAATCACAATGATCTACCACTATACACCTGCCTCAAATTAAGAAAACTGAGAATACCACATGCAGGTAAGGGTACGGAGCAACTGGAATTCTCATACCTTGTTGCTGACTGCTACTGTCACTTTAGTCACAGTTTCTAAGTGGCAGTTTCTCATGAATCAATTCCACTCCTGGATATTTTACCTAGGAAAAATTAAAACATATTTCCATAAAAAAAACTGTCTTCAAATGCTTACAGCAACTTTATTCATAAAAGCAGACAAGTAGAAAAACAAAATGTCCACCAAGTTTTGAATGAATAAACAAATTGTGGTATATCCCTAGCATGGAATACTACTCATCAATAAAAAAGGAGTGAACTACTTATACAAGCAATAACATGGATGGATCTCAAATACATTACTAAGTGAAAACAAATCCACTCACAAAGGATGCATAATGTATGATTTAACTTAAACAACAGTCCAGAAGAGTCAAACTTATAAATGGAGAAATCAGACCAGTGGTTGTGAGGGGCTGAGGACAAGGATGAGTCAAGTGTTAACTCTTAAGGAGCATGAGGTTATATTTCAGGGTGATGAAAGACTTTATTTTGATTTTGATTGCAATGTGGGCTTGATAGAACACACAGAATATACACTTACAAAGATCCAATTTTACTGTATGTAAATTATACTTCAATAAACCCCACTTAAAAAAAACACTGTAATTGTTCTTCAGGTCATAATAATTTTAATTTAGTTGTGATTTCAATTTGTTTAATATTCTTGTTTGTTCATCATTACATTTTGAACTCATTTGCCTTGACATCTTTCCCACCCTATTTTGGTGATTTTCAACTTTCATAAAATCATTACATAAACTTTTCAGTACACATACAGAATCTGCTCCAGATGCATGGAATTAGAACAACTTTTGAGAGGGAATAGAGCATAATGTTTGAACATGTAGACTCTGGACATAGATTGTGTTTGAGTCCTGGCTCCATTACTTACTGTTTTTGTCTAACCTTGAAAAAGGTTAACACTTTGCCTTAGTTTTATAATTTACAAAATGGGGATCATTATAGTACCTACCTGATAGAGTCACAATGGAGATTAAATGAATATGGGATGTAGCAAATACTAAGAGCTAAAATGTATAAACTACTATCAATATTATTATTTAGATTGATTGATACATTGAGTTAATATTCCTTTCCCTTCCTCATGCTCTTTTAATATTGCAATATCTGATAAGTTTTCTTACTATACATGGCAACACAACTCTGAAATCACACTTAACTAAACATTTATATTTAGGAAGCACTAATTCCTCCAACCTCTTTGCTAAGATTCTAATAAATATTTTCTCTTTTAACACTCTGATTCTCTGTCATGGGGCTATGATTAGTAATTGCCTTTTTATACATCAGGAAACTGTGGGTCCAGAATGGTTAAGTGCCTTGTCCAAAGCCACAAGGCAAGTAACTACAAGGTCTGAGCTCAGATTAGTACAGTGTCTCCAAAGATTTGGAAATAAGTGGATGGGAAGAGCCTTTTGGTGCCATATGCTCTGCTATAGCTTTCCCATGCTGCTAAGTTAAACTCCACAGTACGCTGTGAATTAGGCATGATTTTCTCCCTAGTCCAAATGAAGAAATTCTAGCTCTGGCAAATTAGTGAATAAGTATGTTTTATGAATACAAAACTGAAACATTTTGTTTTTCCCTTTAAATCATGATTTCTTTGCAAACATTAATCTCAGAATTCTATGTTCAGTTGTCTCAAAAGCATTCTCACACAATCAATGTCTGTTATTTCCTGTACTCTGGAGGTATGCATCCCTTCACTTATCCATGCTCAAACCAGAAAGCAGCTCTGAGCAAATCCCTCTGTCACAGGCCCCAACTACAAGAATCTGGGAGCCTTTCCCTTCCCTTTCTTCTTCTTCTTCTTTTTTTTTTTTTTAAAGATTTTTATTTATTTATTTGACAGAGAGAGAGACAGCAAGAGAGGGAACACAAGCAGGGGAGTGGGAGAGGGAGAAGCAGGCTTCCCGCAGAGCAGGGAGCCAGATGCGGGGCTTGATCCCAGGACCCTTGGATCATGACCTGAGCCGAAGGCAGCCGCTTAATGACTGAGCCACCCAGGCGCCCCTCTTCTTTATCCTACCTCATCCCTGACAGCCCGATCTAGCCAGGAAGTTAGAGGTCATACTCAATAAAAATGGCACGATTACTCCTTCAAAAGTAGTTCATTTGAAGTACTTAAATTCTTTATTCAAAATAGAAATAATCTAATAAACAATACATTTGAAATGTCCCATGCAAATCCTCTGTTGGTTCTAAGATAGGAGAGAAATTTAAAATAATGAGACATGACAAAAATTTACTTCACATTTATATGAATGTGAACTTAATACTGGAATCTTTCTTACTTGATGAGGCAATGTAAGCTCTGATTAAAGGCCAAACAGAAATTTTATCAATTATCCATAAATTCTCCACTTCTACAAGAATTCTATTTAAGAATATAAAACTTGAAATCAAAAGAAAGTCATTGATTTGGCTTGATACTCCCTCACCTAAAACGAAATATGTAACTTTGGGATGATTTGTCCATGACTATAAGGAGACACATGGAGACCATTCCTGCATGACAGAGGAACTGAATGTTTACTTTTCAATAAAATTAATAACAATTTCCATTGGTTTTCTCATGCATTTCATCACATGTTATGTTATTGAAGCTTCAAAAGATGGAGCAAATTACTGACTTTAGATGCCACATAGCTAGCAAAGTGTCATTACAGATACTTTAAGTCAAAGCTAAGCAATCATAACTATAAAATGGTAAATCTGGACAACATAAGCCTTTTAAATCTATCATCTGCTATGCTTCAATTTAATTTGGAACCAAACATTTGCAATTCACTTTTAGATCTTTAATCAACTGCATTAGTTAGACAAAAAATGTTTCCATTCCATTCAAGAGAACATCATTTACAATACAAGTAATTTGGTATCTCCTTTTTAATCATGAATGCAGAAATAATGCTAAAAATAGATATTAATGTTTTTTTAAAAAAATTGATCTTGACTGGTGACTAACATAATAAAAAAATTGATCTTGATGTTTGAGAGGTTGAAGGGAATATTATTAGAAAATAATCACCTAATCAGTAATTAATATGGTCCTTGTGTGGAATTAAATAAAACTTAGAAAAACAAAGGGCCTTAGCTCTAACAATTTATTATTAAATTAAATTAAGTTAAATTAAATAATTTATTTTATTTTGAAAACTACTTAAGAATCCATATCTGTTAACAAAGTTGTTTATTCTTTATTAGCACAAACATGGTCGAGATTCCCTAGCAGATTAAAGTTTCCTTCCTTTTGAATTACTTATTAAAACAAACCCGAAAAGGTACTAGAAAACAGATCCCGAAAGAAATGTCCACAAAACAATAAAAAATAATGAATCGCCAACAGAATAGCAAGCATGAAGGTGATCAGAAGTAATCATCCAGCCATGCTGCAGGCTCTCACCTCAGAGATGGCAGAATCTATTTAGACCAGAGCATGACAGATAAATCTTCATCACATTTTTGCCCTCCTTCCTAGATGCCCTCTAATTTATCTCAGGGCAATCAAATCTCAATTATACAGATACATTAGCCTTTATGGATTTAGTCCATGTATACAGGGGGAGGAGTGAGTAGGGAGTTGGGAGGATTAAGAAAAAAAAACAGCAAAATCACTACAAATAGAAGATGCCTATGGCAAGCAACAGACACCACATTATGTCTGTGAACATATGCGAACACTGCCGACTCCTGCCCATCATTGTGTGGGAAATCACAGGGTCTGATAAGAGTCCTGGAAATCTATAACTTTTTCCTTGGTAAATATATCTTATGGCAAAAGGAAAGTAAGATTTTATTGTCTCATTCTAACATTTAAAAATAAGTTTTCACCTAGAATAAGGAATAGAGAATAATGAGAGATAGAGGATACCATAGTCAAATTCACAAAAGGTACAGTGAATAAGTGGAGGCAGGTGACTTCAGTTGAAGCATACCAATCTGAACATCCACAAGCTAATGGGAGAAGGCATTACAGCCAAGAAGTGATGTCAACAAAATTATGGAAGCTAGAAAATGAATTGAAAGTCGCTGTAGCTGTCTTAGCTAAGTTTGGAAAGTTGGAAGCCAAGAGTATAGATTTGGGGTAGGGAGTGTATGAATACATATGAAGGTGAAGAGGCCAAGAAACATACTTATTCTCACAACAGAACCCCAAACATGCTCAGAAATTGGAGATATCAGCTATCTTTAAAGAGTGCAAATAGGATTAAAAATAAGAGGATTGGTTCAAAGACAGTTTAAAAGAACCCCAGATATCTTTCCTACCCTGGGGCAACAGATAATTACTCCTTCATTCCCACAAAAAGCCTAGATGTTTACTCTCTGAGAAAATGAATCAGAGGGACTCTGGACTTGGCAACACTTGACAAAATAAATGTCTTACTTAAAAAAAGATAAAGTAATTCTAATAGCTTCACAATATTCTCATACTTCAGTCTCAAAAAACCAATAGCCAGCTTATAGCACCAAAGCAGGAAATTATAGAGTTTATTTTTTGTTAAACCAGATATCCAGCCTTGTTTCACCACTTAAAACTGAAGCCAGTCACTCAACACAAGTAACACAAGTAACTTATCAGCTTCAGCGCCTTACTCACAAATATAAATGGGCAGCTAATATTTGATGAATGGCTTTAATGTAAAGGTGAATAACTTCTCAAAAACAAAATATAAACAAATAACAAAAAATAGAGTATTGAGATTATATAGGAGAATAGATGAGAGTATTATAGAACTATATAACACCCTCACGAAGATAAATAGAATAAAAAGAGAATGCTATTCAAAAAAAGATACACTCATAAAGCAAGGACAATGCTTTTGGAAATTAAAATATAAAAAATTATTTTTAAAAAATTATTTGGAATATCAGGTTGAAAAAATATTCCAGAACAAAATATTGAGATATGGGAAATTGAATAACACAGATAAGAATATTAAAGGACTAATCTAGGCGGTATAATATCCAGCTATATGAAGTTCCAGAAAGATAGAACAAAGAAGGTGAAAGGCACATATTTTTCAAGTATAGCAAAATCTGTTACAACTTAAAAAAAAAAATTATTTTCTAGAATGAAAAGACTATACAGTGCCCACAACCTGAAGGAAAAGACTAACAACAAGGCATATTCTCATGGCATTTCTGAAAACTGAGAATAAAGAGAAGATTCTAAACTATTTTGATGAGAAGAAAACAAGTTCTATAAAGGAATCAGAAATTTTAATAATCTTAAACGCCTTAGCAGAACATTGGAAGCTAAAAGACAACAGAGAAATACTTTCAAAATTACCGGGAAAAATCCACTTGAAATCTAAAATTTCATGCCCACCTATATGAGAATAGGCTAGGTTATTCAGTGGTAACAAATAATCCCCATATCTCAGAAGTCAAATACCTAAATTTATTTCTTACTCACAAAGACCTCCTCAGGTTGGGCAACTCTCCCAGGCAGCTTTCTTAGAAGCAGTGACTCAATGACGCAAGGATGAGCTGTTTCATCTGTGGCTCCAACATCTCAATCTATAGCACCCAGTGTAGCTGTGGCAAAAGATGAAAGACAGTCAACAGATTGCACTGGCTCTTAAATCCTTTGGATCAGAAGTTACATATCACCTCCAAAACTGATAGCAAGGCCCTACCTAATTGCAAAAGGACTGGGATTTGTCACCTTATTGTCATCTTAGGTGACAAAAGAGAACTAGACACGGAGACCAGAAGTCTCCACAGCATTGTCAATCAACTGGGAAGAAAGGATGAAGACATTTTCAGATATGTACAGGCACAAAAAAATTACCTCTATGGATTCTTTCTCAGGAAGTTGCTGAAAGACTTGCTTTACCAAAATAAGGATAATCAAGAAAGAGAAGGCATAGGGTCCAGGAAACAGAAGAGAAAACTAAATGGTGTTTCCAAAATGATGGAAAAAGTAGAGACCAGGCCAGAGACAGATTAGAGAATGAAGCGGGTAAATAGAGGACTTCAAGGAGTATGTATGCAAGAATAAAATGAAATTGAAAACCTTCCTGACATGATTGACATTATTGAAAGGACAGTCCTATTTTTGAGACAGTTTGAGGTTGAATTAGTGTGCTAGGCTAAATAATGGACCCTTAAAAGATATCTACTTCTAATTCCTGGGATTTGTGAATATGTTGTTACCTTTTACGACCAAAGAGACTTATAGATGTGAATAAACCAATGATCTTGAGATGGATAGATCATCCTGGGTTGTTAGGATGGGCCCTAAATATAATCACAAAAGTGTTTGTTTGTTTGTTTAGAGCTGGAGAGGGGCAGAGGGAGAAGTAGAGAGAGAATCTTAAGCAGGCTCCACATCCAGGGCAGAGCCCAGTGTGGGGCTTCATCTCACAACCCTTAGATCATGACCTGAGCTAAAATCAAGAGTCAGATGCCTAACCGACTGAGCCACCCAAGTCCCCCACAAAGATTCTTTTTTTTTTGTTTTGTTTTTGTTTTTGTTTTTGTTTTTTATTCTTATGTTAATCCCCATACATTACATCATTAGTTCTAGATGAAGTGTTCCATGATTCATTGTTCGTGCACAACACCCAGTGCTCCATGCAGAACGTGCCCTCCTCAACACCCACCACCAGACCAACCCATCCTCCCACCCCCCTCCCCTCTAGAACCCTCAGTTTGTTTTTCAGAGTCCATCTTCTCTCA
>NW_028022325.1:0-658 GCF_054177405.1 Leptonychotes weddellii
TTTTGTTTTTCCTTTATATCATGAATAGGTGTTGAATTTTATTAAATGTTTCTTTCCCCCTTCTATTGAAATAAATATATGATCCTTCTTCTTTACTTTGTTAACAGGGTAAATTTTATTAATAGATAATTTAACTTTAAACTCAGTATTCCCTACTTGGTTGTGCTGTATTACCTTTTTATAGGCATTGTTGGCTTCATTTTTGCCAATTAAAAATATTTGTAATATGCTAATGAATGAGATTAGCCTATAATCTTCCTTCCTCCTGTTATTCTGGACTGGTTTTATCAAAATTATACTTGGCCATGATGTATCATCCTATTGTGCTGTTAAATTCAGTTCACTGATATTTTGTTGAGGATTTTTGCATCCATGTTCATCAGGGATATATATCTGGAGTTGTAATTTTCTTTTCTTGTGTTATCTTTGTTTGGCTTTGGTATGAAGGTGATGTTGACCTCATAAATTGAACTTGAAAGTTTCCCTCATCTTCTATTTTTTTTAAAAAAACTTTAAGAGACATTGATATTAATTCTTCAAATGTTTGGTAAAAGCTGCTTTTGAAGATACCTGATCCTTGGCTTTTCTTTGTGGGGAGATTTTTTTGTTTTGTTTTTGTTTTTGTTTTAGCAGTCCTTCTCAGGACTGGTTATTGGCC
>NW_028022326.1:0-658 GCF_054177405.1 Leptonychotes weddellii
GTCATTTTTTTCAAGCAAAGTGATGTTTCACGGAAAAAGTGGCTAGTTCAGCTTGCAATACAGTGGAAGTATTTTATGTGTGTGTACTCCCTCTTTTGATGCAAGAGGTGAGATTTAATAAAATTAATAGTTTTTACTGCTTTGTCAATGTTATAGACTGAATTGTGTGCCCCCCCCAAATTCATACATTAAAGTTCTCTCTCCCAGAACCTCAGAATGTGACTGTATTTAGAGATAGGGTTTTTAAAGATATGATTAAGTTAAAATGAGGCTATTTGGATTGGATTAGGTTGGGTCCTTAGGGTGGACCTTAATTCAGTCTCACTGGTGTCCTTATAAGAAGAGGAAATTGGGGGGGCGCCTGGGTGGCTCAGTGGTTAAGCGTCTGCCTTCAGCTCAGGTCATGATCCCAGGGTCCTGGGATCGAGCCCCACATCTGGCTCCCTGCTCCGCGGGGCACCTGCTTCTCCCTCTCCCACTCTCCCTGCTTATGTTTCCTCTCTCGCTGTGTCTCTCTCTGTCAAATAAATAAATAAAATCTTTAAAAAAAAAAAAAGAAGAGGAAATTGGGACACACAAAGAGAAGAGACAGCAAGGCTATGCATACACGGAGGAAAGACCCTGCGAGGACATGGCGAGAAGGTATTCATCTACAAGC
>NW_028022327.1:0-658 GCF_054177405.1 Leptonychotes weddellii
ACCAGATAATATCAAACCCTTTTAGTTATTAGGTAAACCAACTGTACTCCTTGCAGGAACATTCAGCCCTCTGTGCCCCAGAAGTAAGCCCTGGTTTTGTCATGGAGGAAATTGATAGGAGAAAGGTCATTTTATTATTTATATTCTGCAGTTTGCTCCTTTTTTCCTCAGGCTGAGATATAGGTAAAAGAAAATGATGAAGTAGAATTATCTAAGAAAAACATACTCCGTTTTACTTGCTTGGAAGAGTTTTATATGAATAGTGTCTGGAGGTAAAACTCAGTACTGAACATCTGTAATTTCTGCTACAATTCATCATAGACAAAGCAGATGATATTCCCAGGACCAGGTTTTTATAATCCACAGTGGATCACTTGCTATATTCTAAAAAGGAGCTTCTCTCATGTGCCTTTGGAGGCTGAAGCATGAACGGACTGCCATACAAAATGGGCATGAGATTTTTTTTCTTTTGAAACTAACATTCACTATTATAATGTATGCATTTGCTAACCTAGAATATGCCAAACATACACCGTGTGTATATTTTTTAGGAGCTAATTAGAGGTTTTATATAGGTCTCGAACAAGGAGATAATGTTATTGTTTTATTAACACCACTACAATACATATGGTTTATTCTAGGCTTTCATTTTATTTGA
>NW_028022328.1:0-658 GCF_054177405.1 Leptonychotes weddellii
GCCGCGACGTCCCGTATCTGCCGTAACATCTGGTTGTCTGCTCATCCATCACCACGTCCGTCTGGCCGGTAAAGCCATCGCAACACTCACAGTTAAAAGCCTCCCTTCCATGTGGGCGTTTTCATGGGGGAGATTTTCTTGAACACCCGATGCTCAGTCTGCTCTGTTGGACATGATACTCCATCAACCCTTAATTGCTTATCATGTCCTCGGCTCTCGGCACCTTGTATTTTCTGGGTCTTTCTGCTCCTAAGTCTGAGGGTCAATCTGATTTTAATTAGCACGGGCCACAGCGAGCGCCCCGCGCTTCCCTCTGAGCTGGGACGGCGTGTGGGGAGAAGGAGCGGGAGGACCAAGGGACCCAATTCCTGTCCTCCTCACATTTATGTCCTTATAACTGGAGAGCCCGAGCGGAGGACCGACGGCCTCTGGGATGGGTGAGGGGCTTCTGGAATGGGACAGTGTCTGGGGCCGAGATATGCAGACTGGGTGCTTTTCTGCACAAGAATGGCCGCTTGACAATGAACCAAACGTTTCCTTCTCAACTTCTCAGACTGAAATGACTTTACTAACACTTCCCTTTTGGGAAGGGAAATCTTCTAAAAGTAAATTACCACATCAACACCTGCACTGGGTCCTCTCACTCTTCCCAGAAGCC
>NW_028022329.1:0-658 GCF_054177405.1 Leptonychotes weddellii
GAAGGGCTCTTAGATTTGTGTTCTTACTCCTATTTAAGTGACATCCAGAGCTTTCGGTCTTCATTATAAAGTTGTAAAAACTGCTCTGGGTTTTTGAGGGACAAGGAAGTGGGATTTGATAGCTAATAAGAGAAGAGTTTTTTTTCCCCTCACTGGTGAGGATGCACAAGTAGAACTTCTGGGTCATATGGTAATTCTGTATCTTTAATCTTTTAAGGCACCACCATACTGTTTCCCACCATGGTGGCACCATCTTACACTCCCAGCATGGTGGAAACTTTGGCAAATCTGTCTGGTTTCTTCAGGCTGTGGAAGGAAGGCAGAGTAGTGGTACTTAGGGACCTAAAGCGTCCAGAAAGGAGCTAATGGCGGCTTCCAGACCATGGGTTTATGTCAGAAGTCCTGGAAGGGTCCATTCGGTCTTTGCTTCATTCAAGAAATGTGAGTCTATTATCTCTGTCATGGGTTGAATGTATCCCCCCAAAAGGTATGATGAAGTCCTTTATAATCAGGTCAGGATGAAGCCATGCTGCGTGAGGGTGGGCCATAATCCAATGTGACTACTATCCTTAGAAGAAGAGACACAGAGAGCACCTCATGTGAAGACTGTCTTCAGAGGCAGAGATTGGAGTGGCACATCTACAAGCCAGGGATTTCT
>NW_028022330.1:0-658 GCF_054177405.1 Leptonychotes weddellii
CCAACAGTACATCAAAAGGATTATTCCCTATGACCAAGTGGGATTTATCCCTGGGCTGCAAGGCTGGTTCAACAACTGCAAATCTATGTGACACAATACATTAATAAAAGAAAGAACAAGAATCATATGATCCTCTCAATAGATGCAGATAAAGCATTTGACAAAGTACAGCATCCTTTCTTGATCAAAAGTCTTCAGATTATGGGGATAGAGGGTACATACCTCAATATCATAAAAGCCATCTATGAAAAAACTGAGTGCTTTCCCCCTCAGGTCAGGAACATGGCAGGGATGTCCACTATCACCACTGCTATTCAACATAGTATTGGAAGTCTTAGCCACAGCAATCAGACAACAAAAAGAAATAAAATGCATCTGAATCGACAAAGAAGTCAAACTCCCACTCTCTGCAGATGATATGATACTTCATGTGGAAAACCCAAAAGACTCCACCCCCAAACTGCTAGAACTCATACAGGAATTCAGTAAAGTGGCAGGATATAAAATCAATGCACAGAAGTCAGTGGCATTCCTATACACCAACAACAAGACAGAAGAAAGAGAAATTAAGGAGTCGATCCCATTTACAGTTGCACCCAAAACCATAAGATACCTAGGAATAAATCTAACCAAAGAGGCAACGAATCTGTACTCAGAA
>NW_028022331.1:0-658 GCF_054177405.1 Leptonychotes weddellii
TATTAAATGGGAGGATGAAGAATCTCTAGTCTAAAAGGAAACAATTATACACATTCCATCAAACTAAATGTTTAGCTGGAATCAGTCCATGTAAGAATTAATACCTAGCTTGTTTTGGATAAACATTCAGTGTGAACGGTCATAGACAAATTATGATTGCTACAGTCCTTCAGCAACCATTAAGTGACCTGTTTGAGTAGTAAAGAAACAAAGATGATTAAGGAATAGTTTTGTTCTCTCAAGGAAAAGAAAAAACTTGCAAGAAATGACTGTAATGGATTTTAGTCAACAGCATATGATATGTAAGAAAATTGAAAAGTGTCAAAAAGTTTGAAGTATTAACATCCATTTGAGGAGGATTGGAAATGCTTCATGGAAGAGGATTATCCTGGGACTTGAAAGAAGAGCTAGCTAGCCCTTGTAACAAGACAGGGAAATGTGAAACAGCAAATTATAGTCAGAAACTTTAGGTCTTGATGATATCTTTTTTCTGCCAGTGACATAAGGGATTCATCCTGGAGGAGTCAAGAGAGCGGAATGTGTCTAATCTTAACTGAGGATGGGGGCGGACAATGACAATTACACCCTGGGTGAGTGAATTCCTGAGCATCTTAGGCTCTCTGATCATCTTGATATCTTGGCTGTGAGCTTCTCTTTG
>NW_028022332.1:0-658 GCF_054177405.1 Leptonychotes weddellii
TTTTTTTTTTAAAGATTTTATTTATTTATTTGACAGAGAGAGAGATAGCGAGAGCAGGAACACAAGCAGGGGGAGTGGGAGAGCGAGAAGCAGGCTTCCTGCCGAGCAGGGAGCCCGATGTGGGACTCGATCCCAGGACCCTGGGATCATGACCTGAGCCGAAGGCAGACGCTTAACGACTGAGCCACCCAGGCGCCCCCTATTTGTTTTTTTTTTTAGTTTGGATATAGCAAGTACAAATAGTGAGTTATTTAATTATTTTTTTAAAGTAAGCCCTATGCCCAATGTGGGGCTCGAACTCACAACCCCAAGATCAAGAGTCACATGCTCCACCGACTGAGACAGCCAGGCGCCCCTCAAATAATGAGTTTAGATATGAAGTTTAGGATAGTGAGGAATACGATGTTATTCAAAACTCAGAAACCATAAAGGGGGAAAAATCCCAGTAGATTAAAAAAAACAAACCAGGAAAAAATATTTTCAAATCATATAAACAAAGCGAAATCTCCCTAATGTATTAGAGTTCCTATAAATCAATGAGAAAAAGAACACTGCAATAGAAAAATGGGCAAAGAATATGAACAAGTATTTCACAGAAAAGAATTCAAGTGGCTCCTAAACATACTCATTTCATCCCTAAAAATACAATGAAATACCA
>NW_028022333.1:0-658 GCF_054177405.1 Leptonychotes weddellii
AAATAAATAAATAAAATCTTAAAAAAAAAAAAAAAGAAAGCCATCAAAGTTATTGTGAGTGGTTGGGTTTTCAAGGACAGTTCAGCCACCATGAATTTGTTCTCCAAACAAATGTAAGCAATTGGACTGAAGAATAAAGAAATTTTTACAATTTCCAAATGAAATGATTTTAAAAAATCAAATAGGACTATTCATGAGGAGAAAACAAATTACTCTTCAAATTTAATAGGGTAGATCAATGGTTTTCGAGTCACGTTAAGATGTGCACTTCCTTGTCACTTCTCCAAAAGCATGCATTTCCTAATAAATGTTAAGTTTTTATTTGCTAATTACTTCAGAGCTCAGCATATCCCACTTTCTAAAAATACTTTCCTCCCTCATTTCTTTTAATTCACTGACTCTTCTTTTGTTCTAGAATGTCACCTGAAAACATCTTTGTTCTTCAATCCCCTTTCCTCTTGTCTGTGTTACAAAGTTTTTCACTCTCTCAAAACCTGTCAAAAATTTCACCTGTGAATTGTCTTCGTGAGGTTCTTGCTTTCTTTTGCTTTGCTTAATTTCCCAAGGGAGCCTTTTGGGTAGCAGTTAAATGTATTGTGCTTAATGTCTGAGGAGAGAGATTTGAAATATTTATCTATAAATTGCGTGTGGAGTAACA
>NW_028022334.1:0-658 GCF_054177405.1 Leptonychotes weddellii
ACAAAACCACCAAGTCTTGCCTTACTACAGCACTAGCTTACCGTCCAGCATCTTATCATGTAAATCAGGTCCAGACAACATCGAGGCTCCCAGAGCACAGTTAAAGAACACAGCTCCTCTTGATCTAAAAAGTCATCCACTAAGGAGACCACATGCCGTGGTGGGACAGGTCACTGAAGTCTTCTCCTTTCAAAGTGATCCTCACTCTCCTGAAGAGCCTGAAACCATCATCTCTAAAATGACATCAAGGATCTCTTTCAAGTTTATTCTCCCGTCATTTCCTCCTTCATAGAATTAGATGATGTTGAGGTTGGAAAGCAATGTAAAGGTTAAGCTAAGCCCCACGCACAACCTGGAAAGATCTCACTCAAGACACAATGTTGGGTGAAGAAAGTCAGACCCAAAAGAGTAGATACTGTAGGCTGCCATTTATAGGAAGATCCAAGGCTGGCAAACTGCTCTGAAGTGATAGAAGTCAGAATATTCGCTACCCTTAGGGGCGGTTTGACTGCAAGAGGCCACAAGGGATCCTTCTATGGCTTGACCTGGTTGGTGGTTCCCCACGTCTATAAATATGTACAGACTCATCTATTTATGCCCTCAAAATTGTGCACTTTATTATACGTAAGTTAAACGGCAGATATTTTAAAAAGAGGTC
>NW_028022335.1:0-10935 GCF_054177405.1 Leptonychotes weddellii
TCTGTCTTTCTGTCTTTCTCTTTCTCTCTTTCTGCCTCCCTTCCTTCCTTCCTTCCTTCTTTCCTTCCTTTCTTTTTTTAATTTAAATTTTAGTTAGTTAACATACAGTGCAGTATTGGTTTCTGTAGTCAGTCATCACTTACATACAACACCTAGTGCTCATCATCATAAGTGCCCTCTTTAATACTTATCACCCATCTATTCCATCCACCACCTACTCCCCTCTGTCAACCCTCAGTTTGTTCTCTATCTTTAAGAGTCTCTTAATGGTTTGTTTTACTCTCTCCTTTTTTTCTTCTCTCCCTTCCCAAATGTTCATCTGTTTTCTTTCTTAAATTCTACATATGAGTGAGATTATGTGATATTTATCTTTCTCCGACTTATTTCATTTAGCATAATACACTTTAGCTCTATCCACATTGTTGCAAATGGCAAGATTTCTTTTTTTTTGATGGCTGAGTAAATTAGCATTACACACACACACACACACACACACACACACCACATCTTCTTTATTCATTCATCAGTAGATAGACATTTGGGCTGTCTCCATAGTTCGGCTATTGTTGATAATGCTGCTATAAACATCAGGGTGCATGTTCCCCTTTGAATATGTATTTTTGTATCCTTTGGGCAAATACAAAATAGTGCAATTGCTGGAACGTAGGGTCGTTCTATTTTTAACTTTTTGAGGAGCCTCCATACTGTTTTCCAGAGTGGCTGCACGAGTTTGCATTTTCACCAACAGTACAAGAGGGTTCCTCTTTCTCCACATCCTCGCCAATACGTGTTGTTTCTTGTGTTGTTAATTTTAGCCATTCTGACAGGTGGGAAGTGGTATCTCATCATGGTTTGGATTTGATTTCCCTGATGATGAGTGATGTTGAGCATTTTTTCATGTGTCTCTTAGCCATCTGGATGTCTTCTTTGGAAAAGTGTCCATTCATGTCTTCTGCCCATTTCTTAACTGGATTATTTGTTTTTTGGGTGTTGAGTTTGATAAGTTCTATATAGATTTTGGATATTAACCCTTTATCAGATATGTCATTTGCAGATATCTTCTCCCATTCCATAAGCTGCTTTTTAATTTTGTTGATTGTTTCCTTTGCTGTGCAGAAGCTTTTTATCTTGATGAAGTCCTAATAGTTCATTTTTGCTTTTGTTTCCCTTCTGGAGACATGTCTAGTAAGAGTTTGTTATGGCCGAGGTCAAAGATGTTGCTGTCTGTGTTCTCCTGTAGGATTTTGATGGTTTCCTGTCTCATATTTAGGTCTTTCATCCATTTTGAATTTATTTTTGTGTATGGTGTAGGAGAGTGGTCCAGTTTCATTCTTCTGCATGTGGCTGTCCAGTTTTCCGACACCATTTGTTGCAGAGATTTGTTTTTTTTTCCATTGGATATTCTTTCCTGCTTTGTAGAAGATTAGTTGACCATATAGTTGTGGGTTCCACTTGAATTTCTAATGGGTATCTCAAACCTCAAACTGGGCTCATGATTTTATTCCCCAAACTTGCTTCACTGAAAATCTGTCCTTTCATAATTAATAGATATTCTATTCTGGAGTCACCCTTGATTCTGATCTTTCTCTCATACCTCTGCCCAATATGAACATAACATTATTTGCTCTGTTCCAAATAGACCTATAATTTGACTGTATCTTACCCTTTCCAAAGCTTGACTTGTCCAAGCCACTGTTATTTTTAAATCTAGATTCTTACACTATGCTAACAATTCTTCCTGTTTCTGTCCTTGACCCCTGCAGTCTATTTTTAATATACCAGCCAGAGTCGGAGTAGGAGGTAGGGGAGCTGCCAACTCCCAATGCTCAAATGCCCAAATCCCTCCAATGACTCCCATTTCATTCAGGGTAACAGAGCCCTGTTATGGTTTACCAGACTCTACTCAATCCAGCCATCTCTGATGTCACCTGCAATTTCTCTCCCATGTTCTCACTATTCTAGCAACAGTGGTTTCCTTGCTTTTCCTCCAGCACATTAGCAGTCTACTTCTTCAGGGCTTCGACATTTGCTCCTTCGTCTGCCTGGAACACTTTTCTCCAGGGTAGCTTGTAAAGCTTGACATTTCCTTGTAATGTCTTCTCTGACTTACTCTATTTATTGTGTCCCCAACACTCCCTTCCAAAATAGAGAAACAAAGAAACACTGGTAAAGAACGAATCTTGTAATCTTTTATAGCTAAATCTAAACAAAGAACAATAATATGATGGGGAAGTGCAGTGTTAAGAAAAAATTAAGAATCTTAAAGCAACATTGCATTCTGTAAAGGAATAAAAATAAAAACTTGAAACTAAAATTGCAAACTGTGTCAGTGAATATGTTCTAGGAATACTTGGTATGGGTCATGTCTTGATGTGAAGTTGGGTCTTCTTATTCTAAATGCCCTTAACAACCAATATTTTCGCTTCCCTTTCTCTTTTCTCATATACTTACTGCTTCTTTGCTTATTTTTTTCCTTTTATATTTATGTGAATAAATGATTTATATATTTTTTCTGTCTTCTAGGTTGTTTATAAAAGACAGAACCATAATGGCCCTTTGTGGAACAAGCTTGTTATAACTACTAAGAAAGATGTGTGGCCATTTGTAACTGTAGTTATAGTTCTATAGTTTTATACATAGATGTAATGTCGAGTCATTATAATCATATTTCTGTCCAAACTTTATTTAAAATTTTTCTGTATGTTATTCTGTGTCACATATTTTACTGAAGTCAGCTATAGTTTATGCTTTTTTTTCAACCAGTAAATTCTCTGCTGTAAAGACAAAAATAAGTCATCAAATTAGTCTGGCCTGGGAAACGTGTTCATTTCTCTAATGTTCTCTGTATGATGGTTCGTTATTTCTCTACTTGTTCCAATGTTCCTTAGAAGGGATGATACAGTGTTTTTTTAGTTGTTTTAAATAACCTTTTCTCCTCATTCTCTAAATTCATATGTTTATTGCATTTAGCTTGATTTCATAATTGCAGTATATACTTATTTTCCTAACCATGTACAAATTAATCTGCATGAATTAGTCCATGAAAATCAATGGCCATTATCCATTAAGTCACATATACTGAGGCACAGTGTTGAGTTGAAGGTAAAAAATTGGAACTGTTGCTCTGTGAGGAAGGCAGGACCACAATTTTGGGATCATATTTGATGGTATCAATGTCAGTATTCATAAAGAGATGAGTTTAATGTATTTAAAGTAAAAATAGGAATACATTATTTCTGCCATTTCCCCCAGTTTTCATTTTAATATGAAGGTTTTTTTCCCCCTGCCTGATATTCTCCAGTGATTTCTAATTGCACATAAACCAGTATTCAAACTCCTCATTCTGTTCTCTAGGCTCTTTTCATCTCTGGCTATTTCCTCAGCTTGATGCTCCCCCATTCCAGCCCCTACCCCCAAGTTCTATCTTGGCTACTTTTTTTTCGTTGTTGAGGTCTTGGCTTTTTTTTTGTTTATGCTTATCACTTTTTTAAAAAAATTATTGTTTATTTATTATTTTACTTTTTTTTCTGTTACCCCCAGGAATTGTGGGTTGCATGTCTTGTTGACTGACTGAATGACTGACTAAACAAATACAGGAGAAAAAAGAGCAACCTGCCTGTAGGCAGAGGGAAGTGGATGCGCAGAGGTTGAGGAGTGTAATGGGCCATGATTTGATGGTTTGTCAAAGAAGCAGAAGGTGGGGACTCCACCATGACTCCCATGTGAACTGAGGGTAGGGCAGCCTAGTGCATGGGAGATGAAAGGGCAGAAGTGTAGTTTGCGGAATCTGGGGGAACATGTTTTTACACGTGGTAGTAAAATAATCATATTTGTGTTTAAAAAGATAACTCCTTGGAGGGTGGAGGATGAGTGACTGGTGGACAGTGTAGTAATAGGGGAGCCAAGTAGGAAGCTGCTTCAGTAACCTAGGCGATTGATGTCAAGGGGTGGAACTCAGGGTGTTCCAGAGGAAATGAAGAGAAATGTGACCCAAGGTGATCTTCTGGACATAGAGTTGGTGGATGTTAAGCTATGGTCTACAAGGGAAGGAGAGAAAGTCCAAGATGGTGTTTTCCCTCAGGTAACTGAACGGTTGTTACTATCCAAGGGTGGGAAGAGAAGATTAGGTATGACGAGTTCAGTTTGGGTCTGGTGAAATTTGATGGATCAGTGTATTATTGCAAGGAGAGATGTTCAATAAATAATATGTGTTTGTGTCTTTGGAAACGAAAATCTGAGTCCTGAGCAAGGAAGTGAACATTGAAACAATAGAGGGTGGGAACCTGAAAGGAGGAGAAAGCGAAGGAGGAAACTTAGGTAAGAGACAGAAAAAACACAATGGTTTTTCCTACTAACTCTCTAAATACTCTTCTTAGTCACTTTTGCTACATCTTCCTCATCCAGTGTCCTTAACATTTTGATTCAGCAGTTTCCTTGTCACTTTTTTTTCATATGGCTCATGGTTGCTTTGATTTTTTTTTTTTTTTTAAACTCCTGCCTCACTTCTACTGAACCATGTAAATTGCAATGTCATGGAAATGAGTTTGCTTTCCACTTAGCCCTCTCTGTTTGGTTACCACTTTCTGCCGTCAGGCTTCTCTGGAGGTGACTCTCCCCACCTCGCAGGGGCAGCTCTGTTACGGGCAGCCGTTCCCAACACCATCTAACTTCAGCTCTTTAGACTGGTTGTTCCTAGTACCTTAATCTAAAAGAGGCACCTTTGGTTGCTTTTCATTACAATAGGCTGCATTAATTTTCTATTTAAAAATTACCACTGTCCAACACGTGTTGTCTGTGTTTATTCATTGTCTGTGTTCCTCTATGGGAAGTGAGCTCTGGGAAAGCAGTCACTTACTGGTTTTGTGTTCTTAACTCCTTTTGGTGTTTCACTTGGGCTTTAATGTTTTCCCTTTCAGGAAACTTTCCCCTTAGATATCCTCTTGGATCATGCCCTCATTTCACTTTAGTTGTTTGCTCATGTACCAGCTTATCAAGGCAAGTGTTTTTTGTCTCTTCTCTATCAGATAGACCCCACTGCCATTCTGATCACCATTTACATTCCTTTTCTTCTTAACAGCACTGACCTATTATTTATTTATTTATTTTTTAAGATTTTATATTTATTTATTTGACAGAGAGAGAGACACAGCGAGAGAGGGAACACAAGCAGGGGGAGTGCGAGAGAGAGAAGCAGGCCTCCCGCCAAGCAAGGAGCCCGATGAGGGGCTTGATCCCAGGACTCTGGGATCATGACCTGAGCTGAAGGTAGACGCTTAACGACTGAACCACCCAGGCACCCCCTGACCTATTTTTTAATGTGTTTGTTGTCTGTCTCTCAACATTTGCAAATCCTTAAAGATAGATGCTGTTTTCTTTGCTACTATGACCTTAGAAATTAGAATGGTTCTTGGCACATAGAATTTACTCAATTAATATTTCATGACTAAGTGACAGAATGTATAGAAATAGAGATGTCCAGGCTGTAGAGTAAGACTGTTGGTCAGCCAAGTTGGCCATCTAATTCTTCCTGCTGACACACATCCTTCTTTTACTTGTTGATCTATTTTGGATATATTGGACACACATGAGTTGGGTATTGGGGAGAATTCACATCAAAGAACAATACCTAAGAATATATAGAAGCAGACCTAAGAATATATAGTATAATAATTGCATGACTATTCTTGCCACTGAGATATTCACATG
Source organism: Leptonychotes weddellii (assembly GCF_054177405.1). Lineage (NCBI taxonomy): Eukaryota > Metazoa > Chordata > Mammalia > Carnivora > Phocidae > Leptonychotes > Leptonychotes weddellii. The sequence continues at coordinate 5,707 of NW_028022335.1, forward strand.
CAATTGACTTGAACCTAGTTTCATCATCCATGGAAGTTCACAGCCCTTCCTCAAATTTCTGTAAACACAGGCTGGTGGGGGCCTCCTGGTCCCATGCCCTCCTGTACCTTCTAGACTTTCACCTCCTGTGTGGTAGCTCTGTGCTACAGCGCATCAATCCAGATATGAAACTCAACGGTTCAAGTTTCACAAAATAAAGTGAAAATAAATGAGTTAATTAACCCTCTCTAAGTCAGTTGCCACTCCTCCTTGCTATCTCCTTCTCCCAACATTTGGTTAACCATTCTTACCTGCTGTTGTCTCTTTTCATTTTCTTTGTCCTTTGCACTTTTTTGTCTCCCTCAATGTCATTTTAGGGTACATTGGTAGGGGAAATCCATAAACGTATGCATTTAAGATGTCATTTTAAATGGAAACTTCTTTCACCTGTAACTTCTTTTTAAAAGAGGTAGTAATTTTCCAGATGCTCTTATCTTCTCAAATACAGTCTTTTGATTAACTCAGGTAATACCAAGGTTTTAAGCAGTTTAGAAGTGCTGATATATTATTTTATTTAGCTTTCTCTTTGTAGAATAGGATTTATTATGAAAGAGGGAAGAATGCTAATATTTTTGTGTTTCTATTATGTGATATGGGCTTTGCATAGTTTCCCTCGTTTAACAGTTCAAAGCAACTCCATTAGGTGTATGTCCTCTATTAGTCCTATTTTATAGAACAGAAAATTGAGGATCAGAGAAGCGGATTTCTTTGCCTGAGATTGCAGAGTTAATAAGTAGCCTATTTAAGTCAAGGTCTTCTGGTTCCCAAGTCCACACTCCTTCCCTACATTCCATTTTTTCTTAGGAATAAACTTGTTACTCTTTAAAGGTGAGTAACTATTTTATCAATTTAAATAGAGATTCATAAAAGTTATTCTAAGCAAAATAGATGTATTTAAGACTGAAAAGAAAATGAAAAATTGTTATCCTTTCTGTTTCACCCTCTTTATTTAATGTGTAAGGCCATTAATCTTGCTCTCTTGTTTCTGTGAGCTTCCATAATGAGTTTCTCTGTTCTATTGCAGTGTAGTCTGGTTTCCCAGTATTTTATTTTGATTGTCTCTTGCTCATCCTATTAACAGGATACTGTGAGATATCACAGAATTGCATAAAATTCTGAAAGCATGAAAGAGCTATATGCCAATAAGCTCTTTGAGTTTATGGATAATATAGAAGCAAAGTAGTTAACAAAGGATAAGTCAAATTTACTTCCATACGGTGAAGCAGAAAACATTCTCAAATCAGAGTGCTTGACAAAAGCAAAAGATTTAAATCAAGTGATAGAAAAAATGACTTTGAATAAAACATCTTAAAGCATATTTAAAGTAAAAGCACATTAATGTCAATATAAATTTAAAAAATATAATGGGTTATCCTTGGGGGACTTTTATTAATAACTTACATCCTAAAACATGATGTTCTGAGTTTTTCCTGCTTATTAAATTGACTGATATTTGCTTATTATAGCTGTTATCCAAATAAAAGTTTAAATACTATTATAAAAGCAAAACATGGGGCGCCTGGGTGGCTCAGTTGGTTAAGCAACTGCCTTTGGCTCAGGTCATGATCCTGGAGTCCCGGGATCGAGTCCCACATCAGGCTCCCTGCTCAGCGGGGAGTTCGCTTCTCTCCCTGATCCTCCCCCCCTCATGCTCTCTCTCTCTCATGCTCTCTCTCTTTCTCTCAAATAAATAAATAAAATCTTAAAAAAAAAAATAAAAGCAAAACATGCCCACTATAAGAAAAAAATGAAAAAATGAAGGTCAAGTCCTGTCAAGTCCATTGTTTCTCAATTCCCACTCCCTGGTCCCAGGCTAAACACAGTATTTTGTTACATTTATTTTTTATATATCAAATATGCATGTTACTCCATTTTCAAATATGTGTATGCTTGTCAATAAGCACCGATATGTCAAATGAAATTATACTGTATATGATTTTCTGAAACTTTTCACTTGTAGCATATGAAAAAATGTTTAAATATTTAGATGAATACTGAAAACGCTGAGAGTGTAGTTAATTGAAAAAGACTCTAACTCTCTTTAAAATATTTTTTAGTCTTAAAACTTACTCTATAACTCTAGAAGAACATATATTTAAAGAAAGTAAATTTCAAAAGATAAATGCACACCTATGTTTATTGGAGCATTATTTACAACATCTAAGATATGGAAGTAAGCTAAGTGCCCATTGAATGATGAATGGATAAAGAAGAAAATACACACACACACACACACACACACACACACACAGGAATATCTCACAGCCATAAGAAAGATGAGATCTTGCCATTTGCAACAACACGGATGGACCTAGAGGTTATTATGCAAAGTGAAATAAGTAGGGCTGGGAAAGGCAGATACCATACAATTTCACTCATGTGGAATCTAAAAAGTGAAACAAATGAATAAGCAAATAAAAAGCAGGTTTAGACCTATGAATACAGAGAACAAATTGATGGTTACTAGAGGGAAAGGGGATGGGGGAATGGGAAAAATGGGTGAAGGGGAGTGAGAGATATAGCCTAGTTATGGGATGAATAAGTCATGTGAATGAAAAGTGCAGTATAGGGAATATAGCCAATGATGTAATAATGTTGGATGGTGACAAATGGCAGCTGTGCATGTGGAGACCATGACATAGCATACAGAGATGCTGAATCGCTGTGTTGTACACCTGAAACTAACGTGCAACTGTACTACAGAAAATTAAAGTTTTTAGACAATGTCTTGAATTTGAGTGAAAGAGATAGTGAAAATATAAGACAAGTGATAAGTGGCCTTTCTCATTATTAGGTTTTTGGCATTTTTGAAGATTATAATCAGATGATCGAGATACCTTGTATTTTCAAAATGGAGAAAATTGGGCTTAAAAACAGTCCACAGAAAAAAAGAATTATGGCTTTTGCTCATGACAAAACTTATTAGTTCAACATACTGTGAGTTGAGTGTGAAAAATGCTAAGGCAAAATTAGATTGCATTTCTAGAAGTGAAATGTTGGGAACAAGGGAGGATGCTATTTCCATCATCTGCGATTGAGAAAACATGACTGGTAGAAAATGGTCTGTCCAAGAAGCCACCTTGTTTTTTGTTTTTTTTTTAAAGATTTATTTATTTGACAGAGAGAGACACAGTGAGAGAGGGAACACAAGCAGGGGGAGTGGGAGAGGTTGAGAAGCAGGCTTCCCGCCGAGCCGGGAGCCCGATGTGGGGCTCGATCCCAGGATCCTGAGATCTTGACCCGAGCCGAAGGCAGACGCTTAACAGCTGAGCCACCCAGGCACCCCAAGAAGCCACCTTGTTAGATGAACTTTGGCAGTTAGGGCTTATAAAAAGGAGGGGAGCCATGATGGCATTATAGTGGAAAATTGTGCCATATGAAGACTGACTGAAGGAATTGAAGGTGTTTTATTTTGTTAAATAAGTTTTGTTGGTATGGCTACAGGCAAAAGAGGAACAGTAGAAATGATAGGAAAGGAAGTTTAAGCTCGGTAGAAGGAGGACAAGAAGATCCATTAATTAAGTGCCTACCCTGTGTCAGGCAACATATAAGGGATGTGCTATGCATATTTGGTCAAGGTGGAATTTTAATGAGTTTTCAAAAAGATGGATTAATCACCAAATATGCTTCAGATAACTGATTGGAAAAAAAATAACTCATTACTTCACATCTCACTGTAAAAGAAATGTAAAAAAATATAAAATACTAAGTTAAATGTAAAAAAGTTCTACATAAATATACAATTATACAGAATCACAGCTATTCTGTCAATTTCCCATTTTAAAGATTAGGCAGCTGAGGATCCAGGAGGCCAAGGAGTCTGCCCAAAGAAAGCACTATAAGGTTAGAAAACATGAGAGCTAAGGTTAACCCTGCTATGACCCCAAAGCCCATGTTCCAACTTACATACTATGATCCATAACATAGTCATTAGTCAAATCCGAAAGTGTCATAGGGTGCCAGATAAAATGGTATAAGGGCTTTCTGAGACTTGTGATTGAGACAAAGTCTGGAGTACCATTTAAATTGTTGTTGAAGTGATTCCTATAGGAAGTAGGAGGTTGTATGGGTTGATAATTGATGTTCCCTCCAGGTCTTATTGTTTTGATGCTCAAATGAATAAGGGTATGAAAAGGAGAACTTCTTACATATTTTATTATTAAGGTAAAACTCAAAAGCATTCAATGCTCAGACCTATTGAGTAAGATGCACATCACAGGTCAAATTACTCCCTAACTGGAACTCACATGCCAACAAATTTGAGTTCAAGGCAATGACTGTCCCAGTGTGTGGTACCAAGTTGCTTCAATTAGGTCTTTAAAAGTACTCAAAAAGAAAGCTTAAACATTCAAATTTTAAGAGATCAAATAGTGAGATAATTCATATTTTCATAGGCATTCTTATGAAAAGTTTCACTATTTTACAAATTATGCTACAATATATATTCATGAAAAGTAGATATGATTAATAACCTCATTTTAGAATGCTAGGAAAGCAATATTTCATTTTGAGACCTTGTTTTTCATGTTACATGAGAATAACATGAATATAACACTAAATGCTCAAAAAAAGCTTTGTGTTAAGATGTTTCCAGCTTAGCTTTCTTTTATTTCCTAAAGTAACATTTTAATTCAAAGCCGTATGCAATTACATGGGAATGCTTTAAAATTAGTCATGATCTTTTTTAGTATATTCATGTAGGTGTCTTATACTGGACATATGGCCAAGTAATATTTATTTAATAATGTATAATCTGTAGGAATTTCTAGTTCTTATATCAGCTATATCTAAAGAGGCTTGAGTACACAAGATGAACTCTTTGGAAGTAAAATAAATTAAAAATTTGGCTGCGGTGTTTCTGATCCCAGCTGGTGATAAATATTTCAGGAAACCAAGATTATGTTCATTGTTACCGTGTGTAACCTCACCATTCCCACATGGCTTCTAGTGAGTCTATTATCCTTTTCCTCTATTTACATACTCCTCTGTGTAGAAAGCCTACTCTATATGATATTTTTTATTGTTACGTCTCCATATTATTATATTTTTTGAAAAATTATATTTGATAGCTATAGAAGATTACATACATATATTGCTTTGTTATAAAGTCATACTTTTTCCAATGTTGAATTGTAAACCTAATAATTATAGCTATCGCTTATATCATGTTAATTTTGTGCCAGGAGCTGC
>NW_028022336.1:0-658 GCF_054177405.1 Leptonychotes weddellii
ATTGCTGATAGGGTACTTCTATTTTTAACTTTTTGAGAAACCTCCTTACTGTTTTCTAGAGTGGCTGCACCAGTTCGCATTCCCACCAACAGTGTAAGAGGGTTCCCCTTTCTCCACATCCTCGCCAACATCTGCTGTTTCCTGTGTTGTTCATTTTAGCCATTTTGACCAGTGTGAGGTGATATCTAGACTAGTATTTCCCTGATGATCAGTGATGTTGAGCATCCCCTCCTGTGTCCATTTGTATGCCTACAAATTTTTGTTTGAATGTGATGTAGTTTACATTTTAAAGATTCCAGACAGCTATAGTAAATTCCATTACGCTTTTTCCTGTCATGGCCCTGTTCAGAAAGATAAGCCCTTGGACTGAACTCAGCCCAGTTCAACTCTATTCTTCCAACCTCCTGACTTTATCCCACAGCTGCAAGCTTGCTCAAGCATCCACTGTAGTCTCTAATATTTATATTTTTTTCAACAAAACTCTTGTAAACATTCTCCTCTTAACCAAAACATGGTACCTGTTTATCTGAACATGAATCTGACTTTCACTTGAGGACACTGATAGCCCTGAAGCTCCTGCAAGCAAGCACGCCTCCCCTCCATTTTCCAGAGGGCTGGAGGAACGGGCTCAGGATTATTGTTGCTGTTGTTGGCAGTG
>NW_028022337.1:0-658 GCF_054177405.1 Leptonychotes weddellii
AAGCTTGCAAGGGGAAGGCTAAGAAGGTGGACCAAGGGAAGCACAGAATCTGTTCTCTGAAGGGCACTTTCTGTGAAGTGAAGCACAAAAGCGGGAATGGCAGGAGAGGGACACAGAATTTTTAAGGAAATTTTGAGAGAAATGTTATAAGGCCTATTTTCATGCCATTTGGAATGATCCAGTAAAAAGCGAGAACTGAATGCAGGAGAGACATCCTCGAGGAGGTGAGAGGTGATTCCTTGGGGGAAAAGGGTGGCCGTGGACAAGAACAGGCTGGTGCTTCTGCGGTTTTGGGTGACGAGGCAGAGGCAGGAAGTAGTCTGATGAATGGCCTCTTATTCTCAATGAAACCAAAAGCAAAGTCATCGGCTAAGAGAAGGGGGAAGCAGGCGTGAGAGAACTGAGGAGAGATTAGAGGGGGTGAAATTATTCAAAAAGTGTACGAAGACGCCGGACAGACGCCCATCCTGAGGCAGGCGGTGCCAAGTGTGACAGGAGTCCTGCCAGCACCATTTTGGAACAGTTGGGAAAACGAGCCTAACCACTGTGGAGACTCTACCCGGGGCTGGTGGGGGTCTCCTCGGGAAGTGCAATGGGGTAAGAGGACCGAGGTGGCTCGGGTGACTACAGCAGGAAACCATGAAGTCCAGGCCGTGGA
>NW_028022338.1:0-658 GCF_054177405.1 Leptonychotes weddellii
CAGAGAGAGTGTGGACTTTCAGTGGAAGAAAGGAAGGATCTAAGTGATAAGGGATAGACAATAAGTAATAGCTGAAGGCATAGAAGTGGATGATCTAGTTTAGGAAGAATAGACTGGAGAATAAAAAGGAAGAGGACTGAGGAAGTGGTGTCATGGTTACTAGATAAGGGCTCAGCCGACAAAGAAGAATCAGCAAACATGCAGGTGAAAAATCCCTGAGAAGAGTATTGAGGTTTACAGATTCTTATTATTTTATTTTACTTCTTTTTTCATTAAAAAAATCAGTGGACTTTATTTTTTTAGAGCAGTTTTATGTTTACGAAAGACTGAGTAGAAAGTACAGAGAATTTCCATATACTCCTTTCCCCCACCCCTTAGATTCCCCTATTATTAGCATCTTGCATTGGTGTGATACATTTGTTAAAACTGATGAACCAACATTGATACATTATTATTTACTAAAGTCCACAGTTTCCATTAGGGTTCTCTCTTTTTTTAAAAATTTTTTTTACTATTACGTTATGTTAATCACCATGCATTACATCATTATTTTTTGATGTAGTGTTCCATGATTCATTGTTTGTGTATAACACCCAGTGCTCCATGCAGAACATGCCCTCTTTAATGCCCATCACCAGGCTAACCCATCCCCCCACAC
>NW_028022339.1:0-658 GCF_054177405.1 Leptonychotes weddellii
GTTATTTATTCATTCATTCATTTATTCATTTACTTATTTGTTAGTTTTAGGGAAGTTTGTATATTTGTTCCAGTCTTTACATTTACACTAATACCTTTACATAATCCCTCAGTCACCCCTATAGGAGAAGGGTATTCTTTTGGTTTTCTACCATGTAAAGTATTAAAATTAGCACACACACACACAAAATGTAGGGTCAGGTGGGACCAAGCAAGGCAAGACTTCAGGGAGAAGCCCCTCAGAATGTGCCTATGAGTGTGGCAAGTCCCCCAAAGTTCTCAGAAGGGGTTGGTGTAATTGGAAGTCATCTTAACTGGCTAGAGGCTGTTTAATCCCATCACTACCTAGTCCAACAGGACAAGAAACAGTGAACACATTCAGAAAAGGAACTTTCGAAATGGGATGGGCTCACCATCAGGGGAAAAGGGCACAGAAAAGAATAGGCAGAAAAGTGGCATCAAAATGACACTTCAAAATTTTGCATGGGTTTGACTTCATTAGTTAGAGATTTCTTACTAAAATTTCCTTAAGAGACCCAAAGCAAACACGCTATGATCCAGTTTGAAGCTGCCCATTAAATAGCCTAGACTGCTCGCTTGCCAAGTTTTAAACCCTAATTAGTCTTCGGAATAGAAAATGCAGTCTGGATTAAATTCTA
>NW_028022340.1:0-658 GCF_054177405.1 Leptonychotes weddellii
ACATGCCTTGCATTAAGTTTTCATTGAACAAGTAGTAGTAATGTTTTCATAATTCTGTATTCTGGTGGGTTCTATTGTGGTCCTTCCATATTTCACTGGAGTCATTACTGTGCTTTAAAATCTTCAGATGGTGAAGGCTTATTCCTGCTACATCTCTTTCCTGTAATAAACTGCCAACCATGAGCCACCCGATGTCTCCGGCATCACCCGTTCTTGGTCTGTTTGTCCACAGTTCATTCTGTTTTACTCTGCGATGTGTATTTCTTCCTTTTCTTTGTCACTGTAAAATGAGTTCATTGGTGAAACGAAACGGGCCAGGTCCCGATGTTGGTGCCCCGCAGATACCTCGGTGCCCTGTTAATAATTCTAGTCACCATTTCAGAAGTTCACCCAGCAACCAGTCGTCCTCCAGCGACCCTGGGCCTGGCAGCAGCGGACCCTGGAGACCACAAGCGGCGTATGACGGGTACTGCTCAGTCTTCCCTCATTGCTGGCCCCTGGGAGGGACCTGGTCAGGGACTCGCACAGAAGCATTTACTGTGTGCCTGCTATGTACGAGGCCATTTGGGGGATGTAAAAATGCCAGACAGGCTTTTAATAAGTCACTTGTCCAGGCCCGAAAGCTCATCATTTCTATGTAAGTAGAGCTCATTTGTCC
>NW_028022341.1:0-658 GCF_054177405.1 Leptonychotes weddellii
TTTTTTTTTAATTCAAATACTTGCAATAAAACTGAATAAAAGTGGAAGCATGGATGATATTTAAAACAACTATAACTTTTTAGGTTCTTGATAGAATAAAAAATATATAATTGTGTTAGTAGTAGTAGTTAAACCTTCTATTAGATTTGGTTACCAACAATACAGGACTTAAATCTCATTATTAAAGAAACAGCCCCATTTCCATACTATTAAACTGCTTTGTAAACTATTTTCCCACAGTTAATGTAAGTAGAAAACCTGAGATAAATGTCCATAATAGTCAAACAAATTAATGATGTTTACTGACCCTCTTATAGCTGGATACAGTCTAGAGAAAAGTCTGTTCAAGATTGTTCTTGATTATATTAAAAAAAAAAAAAGATCCTCTTGATGATGCAATGATCTACTACTGATTCTGAGACCACCCACATTACAGCAGCAGCTTTTCCTCTTTCATCTCTATGGACTTGTACACATGATAATAGACGTTTAGGGAAAGACTTAAACTGTTGATATTGGCATAGCAGTAACTTACAACGAAAAGAATTGTTTCTAGTCTGGAAATAATGTAGCTATATAATACTTCCTAATTCTGTGGAGACATTTTTTTATTTTTTTTCAAGATTTTTTTTATTTGACACAGAGAGAGAGAGAGAGA
>NW_028022342.1:0-658 GCF_054177405.1 Leptonychotes weddellii
TGCTTCTCCCTCTGACCCTACCCCCTCTCATGTGCTCTCTCTCTCCTCTCATCCTCTCTCTCAAATAAATAAAATCTTTAAAAAAAAAATAGTTACAAAACAGGAAGAAGTGACAAGGCTCCACAGCTGTGTCTTGTTCATTTTTAGCAGGAAAGCCGAGCTTGTCCGGATGACCCTATAGCACACTTCTGCTTTTGTCTCATGGCTTGGGATCAGGTCCCATAGGTACTCCGAATTTCAGGGGACCCTGGGTCCGTACTGGCCTTCTACCTTCTATAGCAAAGAAGGCAGTGGTGGATAGTGGCTTTAGGAGAGCCAGGTAACGGAGTCTACCGTAACAAGCAAGTCAGGGCAAGACAGTGAGCAAAAGCAGTTGTGCCCAATTCTATCAAGGTTGTACTCCATCTTAATAGGCATTTACAGAGTGCAGGCATCCCCCGCCATTGGAAATTCTCAATTGTGCCACTTTGCTTTTACAAAAGACCCACATTAGTACCTGTTTTTGCTAACTGAAAGGAAATCCAAAGCTTATTTTTTGCATTTATGAAAAAAGGTGAAAAAAGAAAATAGCGTTCAGCGTTGGTCTTGCAGCAAGCCGTTGGAGAGGCAGCGCACACCCCAGGCATTGCGAGTGACCCCGCCACCCTCCTTCCCAGGA
>NW_028022343.1:0-658 GCF_054177405.1 Leptonychotes weddellii
TGGGTGTTATGCACAAACAATGAATCATGGAACACTTCATCTAAAACTAATGATGTGATGTATGGGGATTAACATAAGAATAAAAAAAAAAAAAGAATAAACCACAAAGAAGATATGGGAACAAGGAAGAGAAGAAAACTAAGAGATAAAAAACCAAAATGAGCATTTGAACCCAGGGAAGTGGTACCACTCCCATTTTCTGGAGCATGAGTGGTCTGAGTTCTAGAAAGGCCAGTCACTTCTTGCTCTAGATCGCTTCCAGGGTCACTCAGATGGGATGTGAGGCCTACAGTCCAGCGAACCAGGTGGGTAGGAACTTCCTGCATTTCTTTCTGCTTGCTTCTTTGTACTCACTTTTTGGGGGGCAGGTGGGAGAGAGCCAGCCTGTTCTTTGGGTGGTCTTAGCACAAAGGAAGCCTTCAGCACTGAGAGAGCATCGCCCATCTGACTGGAGCCAGCGAGCATTGATCTGACTGAGTGTCAGGAGGGGCATTGAAGGTGGGGGGGCCAACCCAAGCTGCCAATGACTAGAAACCCCACCATTTCTGATTGGAGATGCTTCAGTTGGTGTAGCAGCTTTGCTCAAAGCCGTGTGTCTTCCTTCTGCGGCTCTGGTTTTCAGTTCTAGAGTTCCTTGTCATAATATGTTTACACTCAC
>NW_028022344.1:0-658 GCF_054177405.1 Leptonychotes weddellii
ATTTTCAATTTATAAGGACATTTGTGATATGTTTTTATAAGGATATATTTATATGCCCATTTATTAAATATTATATTTACTTATGTAAATATTCATATTTTTATTCACTAAATTAATATCACTTGAGCATCTATTATGTGCCTATATATCATAGTGTGATAAGCACTAGAGATAAAAAGTGAACTAAAAAAAATAGAAAGTCTTTGTCTTCTTGGAGTTTACAACCAGTGGGATAACAAACTTAACAAAATAAGTGTTTTTTTACAAACTGTGAAAAATGCTAAGAAAGAAATGTGAGAAAGATATATAACAAGAAATATGACTGATAATTGAATTGAGCTCTGAAGGCTGAGTGGGTATTATAAGGTAAAGGAAGGTAGTGTACTGAGGGACAGGCAAAGACCATTCCAGGTGTGGGTGCTGGACTTCTTGTCAAGGGAAGCATGGTTTATTGGAAGAATTGAAAGAAAACCATGAAACAGTGAGAATTCTGTAAGTTTCTGTATTTTCCTTTTGGTGTGCACGTTTATGTGTAAATGTGTATCTGCCAGGAAGATTTCAATTTAGTTAATACTAAACCATGATAATTATGTAACTCCAGGTTTTTTATATATTTGCCATTCCCTTCCTTCCTATGAAAATTTTTAGGATAAATTTC
>NW_028022345.1:0-658 GCF_054177405.1 Leptonychotes weddellii
CCCCTGGAATATGAGTGGAATATGATTCTTAAATAATAATAAGTGGATTTATGGCTGAGAAGCACGTTGCTTTCATATAAAATTTCTTTAGATAAGCATTATGTCACTCTCTGGATGTCTGTGTTTACTCACAGAGAATGGACCTGAATTGAAAAATAGCTTTAATGTAAGCAGAACAGAATCAAATTGCTGTGAACGGTGCAAGAGATCATCAAAGGATCTGTGACTGTCAGTTTAAAATCAAATTTATTGTTTTGTTTACTCTCTACAGTTAACATATTAAAATCTGATTTTTTATAAAAATGTGTGGGTAGGGGCGCCTGGGTGGCTCAGATGGTTAAGTATCTGCCTTGGGCTCAGGTCACGATCTCCAGGTCCTGGGATCAAGCCCCATGTCGGGTTCCCAGCTCAGAGGGGACTCTGCTTTTCCCTCACCCTCTGCCTCTCCCCTTGCTGTGCTCTCTCTGTCTCTCTCCCTCTCAAATGAATAAATAAAATCTTAAAAAAAAAATGTGTGGGTCAAACACTTTTCTCAATATAACATTTCTCCACTTACATATTAAAATGTAGTACTATTAAAGATTCCCATACTTGTTTTCTTTCTTGATATCAAACACTATAATACAAGAACTTTATAGTTTAACTTTTATAAAACAAA
>NW_028022346.1:0-10933 GCF_054177405.1 Leptonychotes weddellii
ATAAAGGGCTAGTTCCAAAATGTATAAAGAACTTCTCAAACTCAACACCCAAAGAACAAATGATCCAATCAAGAAATGGGCAGAAGACATTTTTGCAAAGAAGACATCCAAATAGCCAACAGACACATGAAAAAGTGTTCAACATCACTCAGCATCAGGGAAATCCAAGTCAAAACCTCAATGAGATATCACCTCACACCAGTCAGAATGGCTAAAATTAAGAAGTCAGGAAATGACAGATGTTGGCGGGGATGCGGAGAAAGGCGAACCCTCCTACACTGTTGGTGGAAATGCAAGCTGGTGCAGCCACTCTGGAAAACAGTATGGAGGCTCCTCAAAAAGTTGAAAATAGAGCTACCTTACGATCTAGCAATTGCACTACTGGGTATTTACCCCAAAGATACAAATGTAGGTATTCGAAGAGTTACGTGCACCCCTTGTTTATAGCAGCAATGTCCACAATAGCCAAACTGTGGTTAGAGCCAAGATGTCCATGGACAGACTAGTGGATAAAGAAGATGTTGTATAGATATACAATGGAATATTATGCAGCCATCAAAAGGAATGAAATTTGCCATTTGCAATGATGTGGATAGAACTGGAGGGTGTTATGCTGAGCAAAATAATTGAATCAGAGAAAGACATGTATCATATTACCTCAGTGATATGAGGAATTCTTAATCTCTGGAAACAAACTGAGGGTTGCTAGAGTGGGGATGGGGTGGGAGGGATGGGGTGGCTGGGTGATAGACATTGGTGATGGTATGTGCTATGGTGAGCGCTGTGAATTGTGCAAGACTTTTGAATCACAGAGCTGTACCTCTGAAACAAATAATGCAATATACGTTAAGAAAAAAAAAAAAGAAGATAACAGGAGGGGAGGAATGAACGGGGGGAAATTGGAGGGGGCGTCGAACCATGAGAGACTATGGACTCTGAAAAACAAACTGAGGGTTCTAGAGGGGAGGGGGCTGGGAGGTTGTGTTAGCCTGGTGATGGGTATTAAAGAGGGCACGTTCTGCATGGAGCACTGGGTGTTATGCACAAACAATGGATCATGGAAAACTACATGAAAAACTAATGATGTAATGTATGGTGATTAACATAACAATAAAAAATTAAAAAAAAAAAAAGAATGTTATTTTGAAAGCTTGCCAGACTTGGGAAGTAGACCAGGTGCAAAAACGAACTCAGGGTAGGTTAGCAACTCCTACAAATTACTACCTGTAAACATTTTATCTTATTGTAAATAAATGAAGCTTATTAATTTGACTGTAGGTTAAATGTCATTATAAGGATGTTTTGATGACATTGGTAATATATCTAATGTTGATTGATATGAAACAAAGTATTAGATATTCTCCCTTTTTTTTTTGGTAAGTAGGCTCCATGGCCAACCTGGGACTTGAACTCAAGACCCTGAGATCAAGAGGTGGATGCTCCGCTGACTGAGCCAGCTCGGTGCCCAGTGGATATTCCTATATCATCACTCAAGGGGATTTTATCAATCAAGGAAATCTTGGTGAGGTCAGCTGAGCTTCAGTCATTTATTGTTAAGGAGGGGAATAAGCTAAGAAAGTGGAGGTGTATATAGAAGTGTGTTCAAAGTGGCACTTCGATTGGCATTGATTTGATCAGCTCTTCTGGAGTATTTCATTGTTTAATACAAAGTTGTAACTTGATATAAATATTAATTAATTTTGCAGAGTCTAATATTTCAAACATAGAGATCTTCAGAGCAATGTGAGCATTCATTTTGCTGGAACCTCAAAGCACTTCCACAGAGCCTCTCTGGTTGACCCACACAGGCCTAATGGAGTGGTCTCTGTACACTGACAGATTCTTACAACTGCCTCTGCTGTGAGACTTAGCCAGCATAATTTTGATCGTGGTTATTTCTATCTTTCGACTTAGGATGCTACTAGTGGGATTACGTTTTATTCCCAGTATCTAATACAGTGCCTGGCATATATAATTCCTCAAAAAAAAAGCTGTATAAATGGAGAAATACTTATACCATGCATGTACCTCCTGGCAAAGTGACACCACAGCACAGATATTCAAGAAATTGTGACTACACAGGGCGCCTGGTTGGCTCAGTTGGTTAAGCGACTGCCTTCAGCTCAGGTCATGATCCTGGAGTCCCGGGATCGAGTCCCGCATCAGGCTCTCTGCTCAGCAGGGGGTCTGCTTCTCCCTCTGACCCTCTTCCCTCTCATGCTCTCTGTCTCTCATTCTCTCTGTCTCAAATAAATAAATAAAATCTTTAAAAAAAAAAAAAAAGAAATTGTGACTACACAAAATAAGGTGAATTCTGTGGCAGCAACTAGTAGGTCATTAGGTGCTGAGACAGAGACTATTTCTATGGTCCAGATGAGAGGTTTTCAGGGGTGCTGGCAAGGTCAGCCCCACCCAAGCCACATGTAGGCAGAGAAAGGCTGCAGAGAGAAAAGGGTTGCCTGGCAGAACTGCAGGCTGAGGGTAGGCCTTGTGAGATTGCTGTGAGGTGGCCACTCTCCTCAGTGATAGTTCACCACATAGGAAACATGCAGGGAAGGGCCCAGTTTCCAACGGGCAATGCAGGTGAGTGGCCCAGCAGTGGGCCCCCGAGGACCTCCCTGCACAGAGCTGCCTGGCATGGGGCCCTGGCCACTATGCCTCTACTGAGAGTTCTTGGCATCATCCTGTCCAGGCACTGTCATGGAAAGTTGCAAATCCCATTCATGGAGTTGACAGCCAGGTGGTTTGTATGCCCTTTCCGTTCAGCATATTAACAAATTCTTAATAATCTTAATGTTCATTATTGTATTTTTCAAAACTAAGCACAAAGGAAAACTTTTTTGAATCCCTTTTCTTCTGGATTATAGCACGGCAGATTATAGAAATGAAGTACTATGAGGAATTTAATGCAATAAACAAGGATATATATGTCTATATGTCTATATCTCTGTCTCTATTTATATATATATTTAAATCCCCAAACTGTCATTGGGAGTTCATTACCTCCCCAAGTCACTTAACGACATTGAGCCTCAAAATCCTTATTTGGAAAAAAAGTAAAAGAAGTAACAACAGTATTGTTGTGGGAAAGTAAAATAAAATCCATAGCTGGTTGTTGTAGGATTAAACTTCATGAAGCACGTGAGCATTTCCAACATACCGTCAGACATATTTTCAGTGCTTAACAAATAAGCATTAAGTAGAATCTGACTCTGAATGCTGTCTCTGGGAAATGTATTCTTTTCTTACAGGAACACAACTTTGATTATATCAGGAAAGTTAATAAAAAATATTACTCATTTTCGGGAAATATGCACAATAAACAGCTTAATGGGATGCACCTCTTCTATAAAGCATAATTTGGTGATTGCCCAGCTACACAAAAGAGTACCTGTTTCTAAAACCACCTAAATGACGCTGTCAGGCTACATTTTCCTAAAAGAAATGCATAATAATTATCTCTATTTTGAAGATAAGAAAGAGATGCAAAGATAGGCAAGGGAAGTAAGCTTTCTGAGGTCATATAGTCAATTGGTGGCCAAATCAGGAAGATAATTCAAGATTCCAGGTTCATGGACTACTGCTCAGCTGCTTTACCTTGGAGGTAAAGCTGGAGTCCAGGTGTGTGAAGATGATTGATTCTGTTTTTCTTAGCAGGGGACGTGAATGCTGAGAAGGGAAACACACCGGGGCTTGTGTTCTTTATTCAGTTGCCTTTTCCTTGTTTTGCTCCCCTTGAAACATTAAATCTGTAATTTTTTTAAAGCTGTCATTATAATGTGTATGAAATGTATTCTATTTCCTCCTCTTTCTCTCTGTTCTGATTGCTGGAAACCACATAAAAGCCAGTCAATGTGGTGGAAATTATGTCTTAGGGGAGGGTATTCAGCTGATGTATTGATTCCAAGTTTCTATTAGGGAAATAACTAAACCATGATTTTATTGGTGATTTTATTTGTCTGCTTTGTGTGAAGGACATTTATTTGCATTAGTTGAAAATTAACTAGTAAACGTCTATGCTTTTATATAATATGCGATTCATCTAATCAAAAAAGAATGGATTTGATAATCTAACTAGATACTATCCATTTGAAAGAACAACAACAAAATTCCTAATCAGTAAATAATTTATTTCAAGCCAAAGTGTTCTAAAGAGTCTGACAGTTGCTTGTGGTTTTCTTCTTTTTTTGTAAGTTCAACATTTAAATGTTTTTCTTCTTTTGCCTTACATTGTCATTGGAGTTCATGTTGTGTTACTTTTATTATCACAGAGGCTACAAATATTTATTTTTAATATTCTAGTCTCAGAATAAGAAATGATATTCAGCACCAGGGTATGCATACTTAGCATAAGAATGTGCTCTATTTTAAAAGCAATTGCAGAAGAAACAGCAGCACTGGAGCTAGAATAATTTATATTGGGAAACTTGGCTATATGATAAAACATTGACTGCTAAATTATTGCTGTAATCCTGAGAGCAGGATGGTGCCTTCTTATGTTTGCCTTTCTTTACCTCCTTCTGCCAAGGTCATACTGTAGTATGACTGTCATCATATTTTGATGATTTTGAATTTCCAGCATCCTGGCATATTAGCATTTTCCCTATTTTGGGGAAAGAAATTGTGCTATGTTATAAATATGTTATAAGGATAGTGTCAGGGCAAAAAAAAAAAAAAAAGAAGAAGAAGAAAAGCAAAAACTTCCCCCTTTTTTATCCTTGATAGGTTTTTTTTTTTAAAGTGGAAGACAAAATAGTAAAGATGGATTATAATTTCTTTTTTTCTTTAAATAATGAAGAACATGTTTTATAAAAGGCATTTAGAGCTACAAATTAGCACTTACACCTACCATTTGATTTTTAAAAATTTATTCAAAATAGGATTTGGGGGAGAAGGTGAGGGAATCTAAAATATGAGTCATTTTATTCTCTAAATACTGAGTTAAGGAGTTTAGTGCAATTTCCATCTGCAAAGAAAAACAAAAGTCACCATTTCCAGAAAGACGATGTCATTTTCTTAAGATTCCAGCCCTTTCTTGTTTACTGACTTCCTCTGGTGAACTATTCTTTCTATTAGAGTATAATGTCACCAGGACCCAGGTCAAGAAACAGAACATAGGACACATCATGTCCTAGAACTATAGAACTACATCTCAACAAGGGGGCTGTCTGCCAAAAAGAAAAAAAGAAAAAAGAAATTAAACTGTCTAGGATACAATCACTCATCCACTCATCATATCAAGAATGAGGAAAATCACAACTTGAGTGAAAAAAGTAAAAAGTCAATCTCATTCAATGTTGGATGACATCATTGAGATAATCAGATGTCAGAATTATCTGACAAAGAATTAAAAACAAACACCATAAAAATACTTCAATATTATTTAAAAATTCTCTGGAAACAAATAAACAGAAAAGTTTCATCATTTGGAGTTACCTATTTTAAAAAATAACTAAATGAAAAGTATAGAACTGAAAACTCCAATAAATGGGATCAAACTTGATGGATGGGCTGAATAGTAGAGTGGAGATGACAGAGGATAAGATCTGTGAACTTGAGGACAAATCAATTGCATTTACCCAATTCAGACAACAGAAAATAGAAAATAGAAAAATAAAATAGAAAAAAAAAGAAAGTCCTGGAGACGTGAACAAGAAAGTTTGCATTCAGATAAAAAATAGCCTTAAGTGAAGAGCAGGCTGGAGCTGGTAGCAGAAGCTTGTGAGCACCTCCCAGTGTTGATTACTGAAGCTTTGGACTTGAGGGTGTCCATCTGAGGGGAATTTACTGCCTTGCTATTGGACATTAATTTAAGCTCCTCCTATGACTGAAGGTTCAAGTGACCTTCAAACCTGAAATACCATTTAAGATGATGTCAGAGAAATGTTCTAATGGGGGTGTAGTGCCCAGGAGAGTTCTATAATGCCATGGAAATGGTTTGTACAAGATATCATTACTGAGGAAATGCAAGCAGGAGATTCTCACAAACAGGGGGCCTCTTTTCCCCTAGGACTGACTCTGGAACTGTGTTAGGAGAGGCTGGATTTTATTGTCACTTGGGCTGTGCCCTCTGAAAAGTCCTTGACTAACCAACGAAGAGCCGCTCTGTGGATAGTAGTTCTAAGGTGAATGGACAACATCTTGTTTGGAAGGCCACCTTCTGATAGAGGAACGTAAACACAGATCAGCTTGATGTGCTGCTTTCCTAGCAGCGGTGGAAAAAGTGAAGAGTGGTAAAAGCTTCTATGTTTGGATTTTATAGATTCATGGGAAGTGGCCAATAGCCATGGTCAAGCAGAAGGACAATGGAAACCAGGCCTATTGAAGGGATGCCCATATGGAACACAGCCTTTTGGAAATCATTGTGGGAATATGAGGGTGCATTGAAGTAGTGAAACAATCAGGAAGCTTGGGAAGCAGCCCCTACGCACCCTGGGCACTTCTTGCTGCTTATTATCACTTTTCTTGCAAAGCAAGGCAGGAACCAAGGAGTAACCCCAGACCAGTTCAGGCTTGTCTGGGACAAGATGGCCACCAAACTTCACCTTTCACCGGCTTCTTCCCTCATTATAATGCTAAAAATCATGTCCAGAGGTGAAGACTCAACAGTCATATAAAACATATGATGTATGAGGAAACCTGTTCTGTCAACTGTGCCTGCCTGCCCAATTCCCTGTATTTCCCCGCCCTAACATACTTAGACATCACTCCTTGCCCACTTTAGGCCCTTAACACCTTCCCTGGCTACTTTTTGGAAAGCTGGTCTGACATTCCTGTTGCAACTGTGTCTCCCTTCAGCTTGAGCTGTTGTGCCAATAACGCCTTACCTGTGTCTGTACATTTTGGGTCCAGTCTCATTTGTACAATTGCTGGGTCCAAGGACCCAAGTACGGTAATAATGACATGTCAACACCATCAGAAGAACTTTGGTTTGGAAGGTGGTGGGAATCGGCAAGCAGATATCCCTATGGGCTTCCTCGAGAGGGTCACCTAAGCCCATGAAATGAGTGCATATGGGGGCACTGCAGCAATGCAGAGGTGGGTGAATCCAGACACATTCTTCTTGCACCCTCTGAGGCAGAGTACCAGTAAGAACTGTTCTGTATGCCAGCAGATGGCAGAGAGACTGCCAGAGACTGCAGATAGCTATATGGCAGGTTCCTTGGTGAGAAGGCCCTGAACATGGCTGGCCAGCCAGTCAGACTACTGCTAGTAACCCTGGAGGGTTACAAACAGGGCCTGACAGGAGCAGACACTGAGCGTGGACTGGGATTTCCTTACCTGGTAGTGCATGCAACCAGGTGCATGCTGAGAATGTATTGTGTAAGAGAACCAGAAGGGAGGACACTGAATCAATTTGGATAGCTGATTACCATTTCTTCAGACTAAGGAACATACTTTACAGATCATAATGTCCTCCTCAGAATAATAGCTTGATAGAGAATTGAAATGAGATATTAAAACATTGGTTGTCTAAAATGGAGGTGATAGGGGTGCCTGGGTGGCTCAGTCATTAAGCATCTGCCTTCCGCTCAGGTCATGATCCCGGGGTCCTGGGATCAAGCCCCGCATCGGGCTCCCTGCTCAGCGGGAAGCCTGCTTCTCCCTCTCCCACTCCCTCTGCTTGTATTCCCTCTTTCGCTGTGTCTCTCTCTGTCAAATAAATAAATAAAATCTTTAAATAAGTAAGTAAGTAAGTAAATAAATAAATAAATAAATAAATAAATAAAATGGAGGAGATAAAGACATGAAGGGCTAGCTTACTTGCCTTTAGGAGTATGTGCTCATACTCAACATGAACATGAATGGGGCCAAAAGAATGTCCCCACTAAATAGATTTCTGTTTTTGCGGAGGATCAGGACAAGAGGGGATAGAGGAAGATGCTGGTATTCTTTCTTCCCCACATAACCTCATGAGTTTTTTTTTCTGCAAATTGATATTGTCAATTATACTACCTGCTTGAAAAGAGTGAAACCATATATTGCTGACATCACCTTTGTTTTTGGAATGTAACAATATCAAATGGAAGCCTACAAACTTGAGTGACCTCATCCTGGGAGACGTTCTTATGCGACAGGGTGACAGACTGGATAGTTATTAATGACTGAATGGGAGATTAGCAATGGGACAGTATCTTTTGTTTTTTGTGATTGTTTTGGTATTAAGGATCCACATTCAAAGACCAGGGGGTAGACTGTGATATTATGATTTTTAATAAAGAATATATATTGGGCCTCCTATCTGGTTCTGGCCCAAAGTTCCTAAAACCCTTGGAATATCCAGTGATGAGAACTGCAAAGGCATTTTTGTTATGTTAATGAGTGACTTTTGGAAAAGCCCTAGATAACCTAAGGAAAAGGACTGGTTTCCAGGAGAGCCAACCATGTGATTGGAGGGTTGGAACTTTCATTCCCACCCTGGAAACCTCCAGGAGCTGACAGGGGTTGGAGATTGAATTCAATCACCAAAGACCAATGATTTAATAAATTATGCCTACTTAATGAAGTTTCTATAAAAAACCAAAGGACAAGGTTTAGAAAACTTCCTGGTGGGTGAACACATGGAAATTTGGGGAGAATGGCATGCTGGAAGTCATGGAGGCTCTGTGCCCCTTTCCCACACCTTGTCCTAAGTATCTCTTCCATCTGGCTATTCCTGAGTTATATTTTTTTATGGTAAGCCACTAATCTAGTAAGTAACATGTTTCTCTGAGTTCTGTGAGCCACTGTAGCAAATTAATCAAACCCAAAAAAGATGATCATTGAAACCTGCAGTCTATAGCCAGGTAATCAGAAGCACAAGTAACAATCTGGACTTTTGATTGGTGTCTGAAGTGTGTGTGGGATGCGGTCTTGTAGGACTGAGCCCTTAACATGTGGGGTCTGATACTATATCCAGGTAGATAGTATCAGAGTTGAGTTGAATTGTAGGACACCCAGCTTATGCCAGATAATTGCTTGGTCATGAGGGAACCTCCAACCCCATATGTTAGAATTGGAATTAGAATCATTAATGTTCATAGTAGTATTTTTCATAATAGCTTTAGGGTAGAAGTAACCCAAATATTCATCAATGGAAGAATAGATAACAATGTGGTGTCTGTCTACAGAATGGAATATTATTCAGGTATAAAAAGCAATGATACATAATGCTAAAACATGGATGAACCTTAAAAATGTTATGCTAAGTGAAAAAACCCAGACATAAAAAGTCACATAGTGTATGATCCATTTAAATGAAATATCCAGAAAAGGCAAATCTATGGAGACAGAAGATTAGTGATTGCTTAGGACTGGAGGTGGTGGGGGTGGGGAATAATGGTTAAAGAGTCTGATGTTTCTCTGAGGTGATTAAAATGCTCTAAAATTGTCTATGATGATGGTTTGCATATATTTATGAATACTAAAACCTATTGCATTATATGGATTCATTAAATGAATGAATTGTATGGTACGTGAATTATATCTCAGGAACATTATTTTAAAGATATATAAACAAACAAAAATGGATTCAAGTCTTAAATGTAAAATGTAAAACTATGAAATGACTTGGGGAAAAATGGACAATCTTCAGACCTGGGGCCAAGCTAAGAGTTTTTAAGAGTGACACCAAAAGTATGATCTATAAATGAAAAAAAATTGATAAATTCAACTGATCAAACTGAGCTATTTTTGTTCTAGAAAAGACCTTGTGAAAAGCCACAGGCTGTAAATATTATTTGCAAATTATCCAGTATTGACATGCACCTAGGGGTAAAAAGCTCAAAATTAAATTGTAAAAATAAAAGAAAATCCAATTAGAAAATGGGCAAAGTACAAAAACAGACATTTCACTGAAGAGGATATATGGATGGCAAATAAGCACATGAAAAGATGTTTAAAATCATTAGCCATTGGAAAAATGCATATTATAGCCACAGTACAATATACACCAATTAGAAAAGCTAAAATAAAAAAATAGTGACATCAAGAAGTAAATCTTTCATGCTTTGGTTATGCAAGTGTAAAATCATATGTCCATGTAGGAAAACAATCTTGTATTTTCTTACAAAATTAAACATGCACCTACCACACAACCCAGCAATTGCACTCTTGGGCATCTATCACAGGAAAATGAAAACAGGTTCACACAAAATCCTGTTGTGAATGTTCATAGCAGCTTTATTCATAATTGCCAAAATCAGGAGAGTGGGTGGAATGTCTTTCAACAGATGAATGGTTAAATAAACAGTGGTATGTCCATATCACTGAATATTAGAATATTCAATGAACATTGAATATTGAGCATTAGAATACTCAATGAACATTGAACACTGAACACTGAATATTAGAATATTTAGAAATGCAGTTTTAACCTTGTTGGTGTAGTTCTCTTAAATGATATGAATTATAGCTGAATACCTATTAAATTGAATTAGAATTGATTTGGAATTCTGATGAATTTTTGACAAATTATAAACTTTTCAGTGAGTTAGTTCTTCACTTGAGAAAGGATAAATGTAAGGGGACATCACTGCAGTGGCTTTGAGATATCATAGTTGAGTGTTTATATTTAAAGTAAGTACTATCTCTGTTCCTTGTCTTCCCCTTAGTGACATATGAAGGAAGAGTCATAATCATATGAAATGAAAAACTAGACAATTGAGGTAAAGAGAGTGTTCTGCTTCAGGCCAAAATCAAGTATTGGGAACCGGGTTTACTACCTTGCCCTAAATAATATAAAAATAGCTGAAATATTTATTTATTTTTATTCTTATGTTAATCCCCATACATTACATCATTAGTTTTAGATGAAGTGTTCCATGATTCATTGTTTGTGCATAACACCCAGTGCTCCATGCAGAATGTGCCCTCCTCAATACCCACCACCAGGCTAACCCATCCTCCCACCCCCCTCCCCTCTAGAACCCTCAGTTTGTTTTTCAGAGTCCAT
>NW_028022347.1:0-658 GCF_054177405.1 Leptonychotes weddellii
ACAAAACCACCAAGTCTTGCCTTACTACAGCACTAGCTTACCGTCCAGCATCTTATCATGTAAATCAGGTCCAGACAACATCGAGGCCCTCAGAGCACAGTTAAAGAACACAGCTCCTCTTGATCTAAAAAGTCGTCCACTAAGGAGACCACATGCCGTGGTGGGACAGGTCACTGAAGTCTTCTCCTTTCAAAGTGATCCTCACTCTCCTGAAGAGCCTGAAACCATCATCTCTAAAATGACATCAAGGATCTCTTTCAAATTTATTCTCCCGTCATTTCCTCCTTCATAGAATTAGATGATGTTGAAGTTGGAAAGCAATGTAAAGGTTAAGCTAAGCCCCACACACAACCTGGAAAGATCTCACTCAAGACACAATGTTGGGTGAAGAAAGTCAGACCCAAAAGAGTAGATACTGTAGGCTGCCATTTATAGGAAGATCCAAGGCTGGCAAACTGCTCTGAAGTGATAGAAGTCAGAATATTCGCTACCCTTAGGGGCGGTTTGACTGCAAGAGGCCACAAGGGATCCTTCTATGGCTTGACCTGGTTGGTGGTTGCCCACGTCTATAAATATGTACAGACTCATCTATTTATGCCCTCAAAATTGTGCACTTTATTATACGTAAGTTAAACGGCAGATATTTTAAAAAGAGGTC
>NW_028022348.1:0-658 GCF_054177405.1 Leptonychotes weddellii
AGAAGAAAATGAGCATGGATATCTTACCAGTATCTCATTTCTGGGTATTATAACTAAAGGTCAATTGTCATATTTACTATCATCTCAGATATTTCAAAGGTTTATAGCTTATCAAATAATGTATGGCAAAAATTTGCTACGTGGTTTTTCAGCTTTATTTAAAAGTGTTTTTATTTTGTGAAATATATACTACAGTGAGTTTCCTAAAGAGAATAATTTCCTCAGAAATTTGGAGCAATTTGGAGGATAGCCTCTTTCTTAAAAAATAAATCTAGAAGAAGCATTTTGTACAAATACTTAATCCATTTTAGCATTTGTCATTGAAGAGTTAGAATTGCAAATTTACAGCTAATTCCTGGGAGATCATCTGCTAATGGCATCACTATATAAATACGCCCTTGAAAATGTTAAAAAAAATTGTTGAAATATTGTCACAGTACTTGAAAAGAAACTGTGTTTGGATAACAAAGACAGTCATGAAAATGATACCCAGATGAAATAAACGGTGATACAGTTTTTAAAAGTGAAATCCCATTTGTTGTGTCCCTCAGTTTTCAGGTGATACAGAGTACAAGGGTGGTAACATGCTGAACTCAAAAAGCTAGGATAGAAGGGCTCTTCTGCCTCTTCAAAGAGAATACATTGGTAACAAATTATT
>NW_028022349.1:0-658 GCF_054177405.1 Leptonychotes weddellii
AAATAGAACCTGATTTTAATTTCCTAGTCTAAACTTTCAATGAAAGCTTGCTTTTCATTAAGTAAACATATTTTGAGGGGGAAAAAAATCCTTGTGAACTGCTTAGATGACACAGAAGATAAATAGCTAAAAAATGGGAAAGAACTACCTACCCCAAGCAAATAAACAAACAAACAAAAGCAGAATCACTGGGGGTGAGGCTGGCCCAGGCATCTTACTTCTTCTTTTTTTTTTTTTTTTTTAATTCACCAAGTCTGTCAGTCAGAGATCTCCAGAGAATCACAAATGGAACAAACATCCAATTTTCTCTATATAGCTATATAGCTATAACTATGTAGATAGTTACATAGAGAGATATTTACATGGATGTATCTATAGAGATCTAGATACATTTATTTTAAGGAATTGGCTGTGGGAGCTGGCCAGTCTAAAATCTGTAGGGTAGGCTGGCAGGCTGGAAATTCAGGTAAGAGTTGATGTTGCAGTCTTGAGTCCAAATCCATAAAGCAGATCAGCAGGCTGGCAACTCAGGCAAGATTTCATTCTTTCTTACAATGTTTTCTTTTTTGTTGTTTATTTTATTTTATTTTTTAAATTTTATTATGTTATGTTAGTCACCATACAATACATCATTAGTTTTTGATGTGGTGATCCACGA
>NW_028022350.1:0-658 GCF_054177405.1 Leptonychotes weddellii
ACCCCGCCTCCCACCCCCGAGGACGCTTGCCCCGGACCCTGCGGTCTAGGGGGACCCCACGCCGGCTGACCAGTCCAGCAAGGCCGAGGGCGGCGGGGACCTGGTGGGGACGCGGTGGAGACACAGTGGGGAAGGGTCCCCGCGGGAGGAGCCCGCACCCTCGAGCCCCGCGCCACCCCCGGGGACCCCGGCCCGTCCCCCGAAGCTCGCCCACTCCGCCCCGGGCCGCAGGCCCCGCTCCCCGCCCGCAGTGGACTCACCGGGCGCCGCAGCTTGGGGTCTCCGGGTGTCGCCGCAGCGGGGTCCGCAGGAACCGCAAAGGGAGCGGGAGGGAGGAGAGGGAGGGGCGGGGCCTGGAGCGCACGTGATCACCCGGGGGCGGGACCCGGGCGCGCGTGACCACCGGAGGGCGGGGCCAGCGAGCGCGTGACCGCGGGCGGGGCGGGGCGGGGCCGAGCCGCCGCCATGCGCCGCCGAGGGCCGACCTGCTGGGTGCTGCTGCTGGCCCTGGTCCTCTGCCGCTTGCACCGGGCGCGCCCCCGGAACGTGCTGCTGATCCTCGGTGAGTGCGCCCCAGCCAGCGAGCCCTGCAGCCCTTCGCGTCTGCGCTCCCCGCTGCCCCAGACCCTTCGTGGTCGGCTTCTTGGAGAGGGAGGCA
>NW_028022351.1:0-658 GCF_054177405.1 Leptonychotes weddellii
AAGAGAAGAAGAAGAAGAAGGAGGAGGAGGAGAAGGAGGAGGAGGAGGAGGAAGGGGAGGAGAAGGAGAAGAAGGAGAAGGAGGAGGATGAGGAGGAGAACAAGAAGGAGAGGAAGGAGAGGAAGAGGAAGAAGAGGAAGAAGAAGGGGAGGAAGAAGAAGGAGGAAGAGGAGGAGGAAGAAGAGGGGAGGGAAGGAGGGGAAGGGAGGAAGAAAAGAAGAAGAGGAAGAAGGAGGAGGAGGAGGAAGAGAGGGGGAAGGGAAGGAGAAAAGGACCTTGACCTAAACCTCACATCTTATGGAAAACTTAACTCAAGATTCATATCATAGACTTAAATATAAAATATAAGACTATAAGTTTTAGAAAAATCCTAGGAGAAAAATCTTTGGATCTAGGGCTAGACATAGAGTTCTTAGATTAGTTCTTAAGCTTGACACCAAAAGCATGATCTTTTAAAGGAAAGATTGATAAATACACGTAACATAAAAATTACCAATTAAACTTTTTAAATGTACAGTTCAGTAGCATTAAGTACATGAACTCTTTTCATCATCCCAACCTGAAACTGTCCCCATTAAACTACTAACCCCTCCCCCCACCCTCCCCCCAGCCCCTGGCAACCACCATTGTACTTTCTGTTTCTATGATTTTGACTACA
>NW_028022352.1:0-658 GCF_054177405.1 Leptonychotes weddellii
TTTTGTTTTTCCTTTATATCATGAATAGGTGTTGAATTTTATTAAATGTTTCTTTCCCCCTTCTATTGAAATAAATATATGATCCTTCTTCTTTACTTTGTTAACAGGGTAAATTTTATTAATAGATAATTTAACTTTAAACTCAGTATTCCCTACTTGGTTGTGCTCTATTACCTTTTTATAGGCATTGTTGGCTTCATTTTTGCCAATTAAAAATATTTGTAATATGCTAATGAATGAGATTAGCCTATAATCTTCCTTCCTCCTGTTATTCTGGACTGGTTTTATCAAAATTATACTTGGCCATGATGTATCATCCTATTGTGCTGTTAAATTCAGTTCACTGATATTTTGTTGAGGATTTTTGCATCCATGTTCATCAGGGATATATATCTGGAGTTGTAATTTTCTTTTCTTGTGTTATCTTTGTTTGGCTTTGGTATGAAGGTGATGTTGACCTCATAAATTGAACTTGGAAGTTTCCCTCATCTTCTATTTTTTTTAAAAAAACTTTAAGAGACATTGATATTAATTCTTCAAATGTTTGGTAAAAGCTGCTTTTGAAGATACCTGATCCTTGGCTTTTCTTTGTGGGGAGATTTTTTTGTTTTGTTTTTGTTTTTGTTTTAGCAGTCCTTCTCAGGACTGGTTATTGGCC
>NW_028022353.1:0-658 GCF_054177405.1 Leptonychotes weddellii
AGACTTGTAATGAGAGGATATATTTGACATGATTTATCCTTAATAGTGAAGGACTAGAAGCAAGAAACTGGGTGAGGAGGTATCACGATAGAGCAGGTGATGGGTGGAGGTGACTTGTCCCATGGTAAGGAGTGGTAGAATTGGGGATATATTTTCAAGGGAGAATCACAGGCTTGATAAAGGGTCATTCATGGGCATGGTGTGTTCCAAAGATGATAATTGAGGCTGCATAAGCAGTAAATGATGTCCATCAAGGAGGGAGGTTGGGAAAGAGCAAGTTTGGTGAGAGGGGAGTAAGATCGGAAGTTCTATTTTGAATGTTTTCATTTGGGGGTACCTAGTAGACATCCAAGTGGAGATTTCTACTATATGCATCCAAGATTAGGAAGCATCCTATTGTGTCAATTCAGTTATAATCAGTCTTACCTGAGGGCCACAGAAAACTAATTTATTCTTGACTTTTGAGCATTCATTGTCACAAGTCCTGATGTTCTCAGTGCAATAAACACAAGCCCCTAGGGTCCTTGCCCTGCCTGTACATTCCTGCCTCTCTCACACGTAGCCTTGTTCTCGTTCCTCCTTCAAGTCATTGGAGTTGGATGACTACCCAGAAAGTCTCCCACTGCTGCAGAATCAGAAATGCAGGCTCTCCACCTAA
>NW_028022354.1:0-658 GCF_054177405.1 Leptonychotes weddellii
GGGGGGGGGGGCAACAAAATCATCCCAGTGACAACACTGGTCTAGGCCCACCGTTCCCCAGTTGGCTTCTTCCACCCAGTGACACACCGGATACTTTTCTACACCAGCACGCAGCTCCCACCTGAACTGTTTCCGTGCTGCATGCCACCCAACGCTGGACAGCATGTGTGTTCCATGCATTACCTTGGACAATGATGTTTCCATTCTTTAATTATTGCAATGAGCGTTGCAGGAAACCTCCTCACACAGGGCCGCTGACCAAGCCCCAGGCTGCAGCTACAGGGCCAGGGAGCCCACGCACAGATGGGGACGGCCACCTCAGTGCCACAGGCTTCTGTGAGGATGCACACCACGGACAAGAGACACGCCAGATGGTCTTCTGCAAATGAGCAGGCCTGGCGTAGAGGGTGGCTGCCGCGACCCTGACCTCTGCGCCCAGCCCCCTAGGCAGAGCACAGACAGAGGCGCACTGCCTGGGGGTCCTCACGCCCACGGCCGTGACATGTGGGGGGAGCCAGCGAAGGGTCCCCAACCACTTGGAGGGAGTGGGAGGTCCTTCTCATTTTACCAGAGCCTCTGGTCTGGAGGGGACAGTGGCCAGGCTGTGGCTCAGGCACGCAGATCACTCACACCAGCTGCTCCAGGTACACTGGGGAAG
>NW_028022355.1:0-658 GCF_054177405.1 Leptonychotes weddellii
AAGCTTACTCTTAAGTGTCATTTAACGAAGAGCTTTTACTGCAAATCTGGTCTTCCAGATTCTTCGTAGGAAATGACAATTGCAGGTCGAAGAACAGGGTCCCCCCAGGTCTGGGTTGTATATCAATCAAAGTTATAGTTAGGAAACCCACGCCAAGTAGTTCAGTAGAGGGAATTTGATACAAGGAACTGGTTACAAGGGTTGGAAACCCTGCAAAGCCAGATGGGGCGGTGAGGAAGCTCAAAGATGAGCACCAAGCAGGAATTCACTGCCATCCTCCAGCTGCAGGGACAATGGGAAGAGGTGGTTTTGTCAGAGCACAAGATCTAGGAGATGGTGGGACAATGGAGGGAGGGGACACACGCACTGGCCGGAGCTGGAACCACGTCGGGGCACGGTGAGTGTCACCATGTCACTGGGAACAGGAAGACAGAGAGAAGCAGAGATAGTCTGGCTTGTTCGGGGCTCTTGTCTGCCAACTGATCCTGGAAGGTAACAGAAGCCAGAAGGAGACAGTGTCTAGGGGAATGCTGTGTGCGGGGACCCCCACCCCTGTAATACAGGGTGGGGGTGAGTCTGAGGGCGAGCAAGCTCGCTGATGGCACAGGGGAGCTGGGAAGTACCCTTTAAAGCATTTAGGAGTCCCGTCCTAGCCCGG
>NW_028022356.1:0-658 GCF_054177405.1 Leptonychotes weddellii
AGAGCGGAGGGACAAGGTTGGGGTGCTCCAGGCAGTCCTGCAGGCCCTTCTGGGCCTCTTATCACAGGGTGGCTCAGGAATGCAGCGGTGGCCCATCTGCTCCCATAGGCGTCCCCCATCCCCCACGCCAGCTCAAGGAGTGCACGAACTATGCTGGAGGCTGGGCAAGTAAACACGCCCCGCGGAGCACCATTTCTGCCTCCTCCCTGATGGGACCAGGAGCACTTACATCTTCATGTACCGATGCACATCGGCAGGCAAGGAGGCCCCGTCGAAGACGAAGTCATCCACCATCACATTCAGTGTTAGTCTTGGTCTCCAGTGAGAAACAGGGTCGTCCAGGGCACTTGGTGGCTTCTTCTCTGCTTCTATCTGCTGCTAAAGGAGTGACTCAGCAGGAAAAGCCCGGTGCTGGGGGAAGGGGCACTGTCCCCGGGCCCAGTCTAGGGAACCACCACCACGTACTGACACAGCAAGACCACGAAGCAGCGCCTGGCAGAGTATGGGGGGACCCACAGCTGCCCACTCCACCAGAGTGACACCCCTCTCTTCCTCCTCTCAATACAAGCCAGAGGATCGCTACTTTGCAACACTGACTCCCGCTTCAGGTCTTCAGCCTGGGTTGACCCACTTGTCAGGGATTCTGAGAAGGGGGAGT
>NW_028022357.1:0-15692 GCF_054177405.1 Leptonychotes weddellii
TTTTTTTTTTTTTAATATAGACTTACTTATTTATTTTGGGGGAGAAGGGCAAAGAGAGAGGGAGGGGGAGAGAGAGAAGCAGACTCCCCACTGAGTGTGCAGAGCTTGACACAGAGCTCGATTTCACGACTCTGAGATCATGACCTGAGCCGAAATCAAGAGTTGGATGCTTAACCGATGTAGCCACCAGGCACCCTTTTTCACTATGCTTGTTTAAAAGGGACCTTTGATTTAATGGGCATCTGGCATTTCATATCATGAAATTTATCAAATGCAGGTTAATAGAAACTAAAAGATCCCTGGTTATTTGAGGGTAAAACATGAAGGCAGTAAAACTGATAATAATAGTAAATATAACCTTTTTCAGCTCTTAGTATGGATCAGACACTGTCCTAAGCATTTTACTTATATTTTTGTATATGATCCTCATAACAATTATGTTCAGCAGATGTGATTATAATCTCTACTTTCCAGATGAGGAAACAGAGACTTGCAAAAGTTGAGCAAATTGCCCAAAATTACCTAGGTATTAAGTAACACAGACATGTTTTTTAAAGATTAATTAATTAATTAATTTATTTATTTATTTTAGAGAGAGAGAGATAGAGACTGGAGGTGGGGGCAGAGAGGGGAGGGCAGAGGGGGTAGAAAATCTTAAGCAGGCTCTATGCTGAGCATGGAGCCCTACACTGGGCTCCATCCCAGGACCCTGAGATCATGACCTGAGCTGAAATCAAGAGTCAGACGCTCAACCAACTGAGCCACTCACGCACCCCAATGTGACCATACTGTGATCATAAATTGTTGACTCTGCCAGCTACATATGAAAACATAACCTAACCTCAACCCACTTGAGATGATATTACTGTTCCTTTAGCAGGTAAGGGATTTTTTAATCCTCTGACAGATAAAATTAAATAGATCATATAGTCATTGAAACCCTTGGTGTTCCCACATTTTGATTAAGTTAGGCACTAAGACAATCTGAGTGCTTAGTGTCAAGTATTTGCCATCTTTAAGAGAATTTATACCATACTTAAGAACCTAACAGATTAACTCTGTGATTCCAGTTTTAAATGTGTAATTGGTTATTGACTTCTGATTTTAGGTAGAAAGTTTCAGGAGATTTTGATGGTAGGTGGTACTGAAATGTTTAAGGTAATTGAATTTATTATGTTTATGAGTTTAGTATATTTGACTCAAAATATGGTTTAAAAACTTGTAAGCTTGGTTAGGATTGTAAGCTTGCCCTGCCAGGCATATGAGGTATTTACAGAGAAAGTTAAAGGGTTAAAATTGTAAGTGTACTTTCAAATATTGATAAAGAAATGTAACTAAGTAATGCAAAAGATTAGTTAAGTAGAGTTTACTCTTTTATGGCATTCATAAATCGTATGAAAATATTTTGAGTTAAGTGCTTTAAAACTTGTTTAAAAATAACTTCAACAAACATTAATTAAAAATTCAAACTAGTATAAATACTTTCTGCATACAAAAGTACCCCTTTAGTCACTAAAAACTCACACTGACAGACCCATAAGCAAGAGCAAGCAGTCCAAAGCATAAATCTGGTCATGTCATACCTTAGCCTAGAATCCCCTTTGGTTATCCATTACACTTAGGAGAAATCCCAAACTCCTAACCAAGGTCTATGAGGCCTTGTAAAATTGACCCCTGAACACTTATTCTACCTCATCTTCAATTATCTTCCTCCTTCCCTAACACACTCACTATATCCAGTCCCGTTGGCCTTTTTTTCCTCCCTCGTGCATCGCAAGTTCATTACTGCAGCAAGGCCTTTATATTTGCTGTTCTCTCTAGCTGGAACACTTATCCCAAAATTTTTGTGTGGCTGGCTCCTGTTTAACATTTAATTCTCTGCTCAAATGTCACCTCCTCCAAAAGCCTCTTCTAATTGTCCGTTCCTCCAATAATCTCTGACACAGTAATATATTTTAAAGTCATGGAAGTATCCTTGATGTCTGAATTATTGTGCTCATTTATCGGTTCACATATTTATTTTCCTTCTTCCCCAAATAAAATAAAAGATCAATGAAAATACAATCTTGCTTCTGCCTTAAATGCTAAGTTATTTTAAAAACATCCCTTCATAACATTGAGTCTGTAAGACCCAATTATTGGGGGATATTTGACAATATGTTTATATTACTTTGGGGTTAATGTCCATGAATTTCTGAAAATAGGCCAAATGCCAAACAGAGCATACAAGCAAATATGATCCCTCCCCAGGACACTTGCCATCCAAATTATAAGCATTCAAAAATCTTGGCAAGATGCCTATGCTAATAAGAAAGTGATCCAATATTCATGAGAATTTGAAAAGCCATTATTTTTGCCTGAAATCATCTTGACTTTTCCATAATTAATATGTCATTATCATCACAAGGCTAAGAGATCAGGATGATAAAAGCATTGTTTCATATAACAACACTCATAGGAACAATGGTGTTTCATAATATACCACAGTGACTTTTGATAAAGGAAAATAATCCCAAATCTGAGGGTAACGAATGTAGAAACTGAGTAAACAGAAAGAAGAAACAGCTGATATCAAGACAGAAAGGTAGGTGTTTAAGCTAATCTAGAAACAGAAAACATGTTCTGGAAATGCCTGGGAAGAGACAAATTCCAAGTACTCATGGGCCACGGGCAATAATGGGACCAGAGTCCTACCTATTGTACCTTGTGTTCCTCCTTTCATAGTTCTTTTTGCTTTGGTCTTGAGTGTCTGCTAACCCATTCCTCCATTCTCTCAACTTTCTCTCTCTACATTAAACAAGAAAGGCAGGCATCATCTAAACTATAGTATACTAGCAATTGGTAGAAATGTCTATTCAGGGGGCACCTGGGTGGCCCAGTCTTAGTTAAGTGTCTGCCTTCGGCTCAGGTCATGATCCCAGAGTCCTGGGATCGAGCCCGCATCGGACTCCCTGCTCGGCGGGAAGCCTGCTCTCCCTCTTCCACTCCCCCTGCTTGTGTTCCCTCTCTTGCTGTGTCTCTCTCTGTCAAATAAATAAATAAAATCTTAAAAAAAATAAAATAAAATAAAATTGGAAACTACTGAATGGGAGAAAATATTAAAAAAAAAAAAAAGAAAGAAATGTCTGTTCAGAATTCCAATTTACAGCGTGTTTTGGTCTATGACCCAGCATGAATCTAAGAAGCAATTAGATTAATAATCTTATAGCATCTTTTGTTAGCCTGACATTTGCAACCATTACAAATTGTGCATTTTTGAACATTATAAATACATAAAAGAATTCATAGGAAAAAAATTTTTTTTTTTTTTAGTTAAGAAATCATTTGTCCCTCCTGACAAAGTGGTATGTTTCCTTCTGTAGCTAATGGTAGTCACATAACTCACTCGTTTGTTTGTTTGTTTGTTGCCTTGGTCATCCAAGAAGCTCAGAGCTTACAGCAGGACTATTCTTAGTTTAGATTGTCTAAAACAACTTCCTCCCTCCTTCTCCTTTTTCCTGCTTTGACTTCAAATGTACATATCTGTTTAGACTTTTTTGTTGTTATTCTTTCCAGATGTGTCTTTTCTTATGAGTTGGTAAAATTTGCTTTGGATGTGTTTTGTGATAAAAACAATGAATAATTTAGTTAAATTTTGAAACTCCATCTTACCAAAAAGTATGTCCTGGGTTTTCCCCAGATTGCAATAAATGTCCAGAAATAGCTCAGAGCCAAGGTATCGCCAGAGAATTGGGAGATGGGAGAGTGAAGAATAGTTAAAAATAAGGAATTTTAGTCTACTTTTAACTAGTATTTTCTATGAAACATAAAAGGAAAACTTCCATATAAAGGTTGATTGCTATCAGTGGATGTCTATATGGAAAATAACTGAATATCTGAAATAAAAGGAAATTTGGAGATCTCTATTCCAATCTCTTTGATTTGGACTACGGAAAGTCTAAATCCATAAAATCCATTTAATCCACAGAGATTAAATGACTCTTCCAAATAAACAGGAAGTTGGTAACTGAATAGTGTGTGGAATCTGGGTCCTATTTTCCAGGCTATGGGTTTGTTAATACTTGAGGAACTATGAACATTGGAAGGAAGGTTTTAGTCTGACAAAATTTTAACACTTACAGGCAAGTCCTATGCTCTACGGACACAGGAAAATTGCACATCACCAGTTAAAATACATTTAAGCACTTACTTTTTCTCCAACTACATTCAATGTATCAATTTTACTCTTTATTTATTTTAAGTAAATATATTTCCTGAATCTTTCAAGTGGAAGCAAGGAGGTAACGGTACAAGGGAAAGCTGCTTCACATTCCACAGAGGAATACAAAGTTTATAATTAAATTTCCACACGTCAAATTCCAATCCAACTGAATTTCTTCTGTGATCAGCATCAGCATCTGTGATCAGCATCAGCATCTGTGATCAGCATCAGCATCTCCTAGTTCCTCCTGACATCCTGAGCTTCAGATTCTTTTACAATTTTTTTCAAGAAATAATGTATAGGTTTATTGATCTCCTTTAAATGTTAGCTTTATAATAACATTGCAAAGTTTTTCTATTTCTTTACTGATTCTTAGCCGGAAAAATAAAGTCATTGAGTATTTATATAAATGAACAGTTTCATAGTTGGCAACCAACTGATTGATGCATATTTCAACACATTTAAGATAATACTCAATTGCATTCAATAACTTTATAAGTAGGTACATCCAAAGTCAGCATAATACCCATATAAAAAAAGTATAATAATTTTGTTTGGATAATATAGAAGCAATAATCCTGTAACCTTTTTTTTTGAGATAATTATAGATTCGTATGCAATTATAAGAAATAATATGGGGAGCTCTTGTGTACCCTTCACCTAGTTCTTCCCCATGGTAACAGCTTATATAAGTGTAGTAAGATATCATTCTCAAGATACTGATATTGATGCAATCCATCAACCTTTTACTCAAATTTCACCAGTTATACATTCACACATTTGTGTGAAGATCCATTTTTAATAGCTACAACTTATTTAGCACTTCTATGATCCAGTTAATCCTTAAAAACTAATTTACTAATAAGGAAAGTAAGACAAGAGGCAATAGTGAGGATATGAAACTCTCTCATTTAATTCTGAAGATACAGTTCTTTATACTACTCAGTAGATGTGAGAAGTTTGCATGTGTGTTTGGTTCATTTTCAGAATTTTGTATATAGCTATTCCTCAAAATACTCAAATGAAATATTGGCAAAAACAGTTAAGTAAAACAAATAAGAATATCAAAACCATGAATCAAAAGAATAGGAAATGAGGTTAATATAATTCAGTTTAGTTCTGAGCTTCTTGGTAGACAGGGCAAAAAGGTAAATAGGGTGAGATATATAATCTTTATTGTAAAAAAGGAGAAAACACTGATTGTCTTCAGGATGTGGAAATTTATTATTTTATTTTATTTTTTTAATAATTCTTTTTCTTTAAAGATTTTTTTTTTTTATTTGAGAGAGAGAGCACATGAGAGGGGGAGGGTCAGAGGGAGAAGCAGACTCCCTGCCAAGCAGGGAGCCCAATGCGGGACTTGATCCAGGGACTCCAGGATCATGACCTAAGCCGAAGGCAGTCGCCCAACCAACTGAGCCACCCAGGTGCCCCAGGATGTGGAAATTTAAAATGTGCATATGCCCCATGCTTGCTCCATCTCATTTTTTTATTCAAAGTTCATAAATACCCAAAATAAAACTCTGCCAAGGTAGGCTTAATATATCAGTAAAACTGTTTCTAAGAAACACACCCCACACAGATGGTACCTACCTACACTTGTGGAAAGCATAATATAATGTATGGACTAGTTGAATCACTGTGTTGTACACCTCAAACTAATGTAACATTGTGTCAACTCTATTTCAATTAAATATATATACATATATGGAAAAGATATTCCATGCAAATAGAAAAAAGAAGAAAGCAAAAGTATCAATATTTATACCAGACAAAACAGACTTTAAGTCAGACTGTAACAAGAAACAAAGAAGATTATTATATGAGGAAAAGGGGTCAATTTATCAAAAGAATATACTAATTATAAATATTTATGCACCCAACAAGAGAGCAAGTTAATATACAAAGCAAATCTTAACAGATCTGAAGAGAGACATAGACAGGAATACAATAATAGTAGGGACCTTCAATATCCCACGTACAACTACCCAGACAGAAAACAAAATAAGGAAACATTGGACTTAAATTATGCATAGGACCAGATGTATCTAACAAACATATATAGTACATTACATCCAAGAGCAGCAGAATGTATATTCTTCTCAAGTACACATGGAACATTCTCCAGGATAGATGATATGTTAAGCCTTAAAACAAGTCTTCATGAATTTAAGATCATTGAAATCATATCAAGCAACTTTTCCACCCAAAATGGTATGAAACTAAAAATCAACTGCAAGAGAACTGGAAAATTCACAATATGTGGAGATTAAAAAACATGTTCCTGAGTGACCAATGGGTCAAAGAAGAAATCAAAGGGAAAATAAACAAATATCAAGACAAATGAAAATGGAAACATGAGATACCAAAACTTATGAGATACAGCAAAAGCAGTTCTAAGAGGGAGGTTTATAATGATAAATGCCTACATTAAAAAAAAAAATCCTAAACAACATAAAATTATATTTCAAAAAACTGGGGGAAAAAAAAAAACTCAGCCCAAAGTTAGCAGAAGGAAGGAAATAACAAAGATCAAAGTGGAAATCAATGAAATAGAGACTAATGAGACAATAGAAAAGACCAATGAAGCTGGTTTTTGAAGATAAAGTTGATAAACCTTTAGCTGGACAAAAAAAGAAAAAAAGAAGCTTCAAATAAATAAAATCAGAAATGAAATGGGAGACATTACAACCCAGAACACAGATACACTAAGCATCATACCAAACTATAATGAACAATTGTATGCCAACAAAGTAGCTAACTGAGAAGAAATGGATATTCCTAGAAACATACAATCTACCAAGACTGAGTCATAAAGAAATAAAAAGTATGAACAGACCAATAACTAGTAAGAGACTGAATCAATATCAAAAACTACCCCCCCCCAAAAAAAAAAATCCAGGACCAGATGGCTTCACTGGTGAATTTAAAGAAGAATTAATATCAATATTTCTCATAGTCTCCCACAAAATAGAAGAGGAAGGAACACTTACAAACTCATTTTATGAGGCCATCATTACCCTGATACCAAAGTCAGACAAGGACGCAACAACAAAAAAAGTACAGGCTAATATCCCTGATGAACTTAAGATGCAGGAATCCTCAAAAATATTAGCAAAACAAATTCAATAGTGCATTAAGGATCACTTGCCATGATCGAATGGGATTTATCCTAGGATGCAAGGATGGTTCCACATATACAAACCAATCAATATGATAGAGCATATAAAGGATAAAAATCATATGATCACCTCAATAGACACAAGAAGATCATCTGATAAAATTCAGCATCCTTTCATGGTAAAAACTCTCAACAAACTGGGTATAGAAAAACTATACCTCAACATAATAAAGGCCATATATGACAAGCTTACAGCTAACATCATAACCAATAGTGAAAGGTTGAAAGTTTTTCTTCGAAGATCATAGACAAGACAAGGATACTCACTCTTACCACATTTATTTGACATAGTACAGGAAGTTCTAACCAAAGCAATTGGCAAGAAAAATAAATAAAAGGCATCCAAATCAGAAAGCAAGATGTAAAATCATCTGTTTGCAGATGATATGGTATTGTCTGTAGGAAACCCTAAAGACTTCACACCTCCCCACTAAAAAATTAAGTGAATTCAGTAAAGTTGCAGGATATACAAAATTAACATATAAAAATCAGTTGTTTCTGTACACTAAAATTGAAATATTAGAAAGAGAAATTTAAAAAATAATTCCATTTACAGTAACATCAAAAATAATAAAATACTTAGGAATAAATTTAACCAAAAAGGTGAAAGACCTGTACTCTGAAAATTATAAAACATTGATAAGAGAAATTAAAGAAGACACAAATAAATGGAAAGGTATTCCACATTTATGGATGGGAAAAATTAATACTATTGAAATGTCCCTACTACCAAAAGTGATCTACTTTCTGTAGTGAGGTCCCTACTACCCAAAGATTCAGTGTAATCCCCTTTCAAAATTCCAATGACATTTTTCATAGAAATAGAAAAAAAGCAATCCTAAAATTCATATGGAACCACAAATAGCTCAAAGAGCCAAAGTAATTTTGAGAAAGAACAAAGCTAGAGAAATCAAAATTCCTGGTTCCAAACTATACTATAAAAATACAGTAATTAA
Source organism: Leptonychotes weddellii (assembly GCF_054177405.1). NCBI lineage: Eukaryota > Metazoa > Chordata > Mammalia > Carnivora > Phocidae > Leptonychotes > Leptonychotes weddellii. Next base: position 8,339 of record NW_028022357.1, read on the forward strand.
TGGGGCGCCTGGCTGGCTCAGTTGTTAAGCATCTGCCTTCGGCTCAGGTAATGATCCCAGGATCTTGGACTCGAGCCCCGTGTCAGGCTCCCTGCTCGGCAGGGAGTCTGCTTCTCCCTCTCCACTCCCCCTGCTTGTGCTCCCGCTCTTGCTATCTCTGTCAAATAAATAAATAAAATCTTAAAAAATAAAACAAACAACAGTATGGTATTGGCATGAAGACATACAGATCAATGGTACAGAATAGAGAGCCCCAAAATAAACCAAAACATATATGGTCAATTAATTTTTGACAAAGGAGCCAAGAAAATTCAATGGGGAAAAGACAGTCTCCTCAGTAAAAAAGGTATTAAGAAAACTCAGCTACTTGCAAAAGAATGAATCTGCGCCCCTATCTTACACTACATGCAAAAATCCACTCAACATGGATTAAAGGCCTGGCATAAGATCTGAAACTCCTAGAAGGAAACATAGCAGGTAAGCTCCCTAACACTGGTCTTGGCAATGATATTTTGGATTTGACACCAAAAGTAAAGGCACCCAAAGCAGAAATAAATAACTGGGACTATAACAAACTAAAAAAGTTCTGCATAGCAAAGGAAACCAACAATAAAATGAAAATAGCATTGGAGAATTATTTGTATAACACATATCCGATAAGGGGTTAATACCCTAAAAATATAGTAAAGTCATGCAACTCCATAGCAAAATAATAATAATAATAATAATAATAACCCAATTTAAAAAAAGGCAAAGGACCCAAGTAAACATTTTTCTAAGGAAGAAATACAGATGGACAATAGGTACATGAAAAGGTATTCAACGTCATTAATCATCAGGGAAATGCAACACAACCACAATGAGATATCACTTCATACCTGTTGGGATGTCTATGATCTAGAAAACAAGAGATAACATATCTTGACAAGGATGTGGAGCAAAGGGAAGCCTTGATGCATTATTGATGAGAATGCAAAGTAGTAGAGGTACTATGGACAACTGTGCAGACAATTTCCTCAAGATATTAGAAACATAAGTACCATATGATCCAGCAATCCTACTTCTGAGTATATATCCAAAGGAAGTGAAATCATTATCTTGAAGAGGTATCTGCACTCCCATGTTCACTGCAGCGTTAGCTGCAGTAGCGAAGGTTTGACAAGTACCTATGTGTCTGCTGATAAATAGATGAAGAAAGAAAAGGTGGTATTATTATCATTTAGCCTTAAAATCTTATTGAGCCTTTATTTTTTTTAAAGATTTTATTTATTTGAGAGAGAGAAAAAGCGAGAGAGGGAACACAAGCAGGGGGAGTGGGAGAGGGAGAAGCAGACTCCCCGCTGAGCAGGGAGCCCAATGTGGGGCTCGATCCCAGAACCCTGGGATCATGACCCCAGCTGAAGGCAGACGCTTAACGACTGAGCCACCCAGGCGCCCCCTTATTGAGCCTTTAAAAAGAAGGTATAATATTTAGCCTTTAAAAAGAAGGAAATCCTGTGACTTGTGACAACATGGATGAACTTGGAGGGCATTCGGCCAAGCGAAAGAAGCCAGACATAAACAGAAAAATATTGCATGGTAACACTTACATGTGGAATCTAAAAAAAAAAAAAAAAAAATGTCAAACTCATAGAAACAGAGAGTAGGATGGTGATTGTCAGGGGACAAGGTGTGGGGAGGGTGAAATTAGGAGAGGCTGGTAAGAGCACAAACTTTCAGTTAGAAGATGATTCTGGTCTAAGGATCCCCCATGTAGAACATGGTGATTATAGTTGATAACACTGTATCGTGTAATTGAAACTTGCTAAGAGAGCAGAACTTGTGTTCTCACCAAAAAGATCAATAAATAAAGAGGTAAATATGTGAGGTGATAGTTGTGTTAATTAACTCAATGGTGGAATCCTCTCAAAATATATACATATATCAAATCAACACATTGTACACTTAAAATATATTGTGACTTCATCAATTATAGTTCAATAAAGCTGAAAAAATAAAAAATAAACCTGTTGGTACAATAATTAAACATTTTCAAACAAGTAGTCCTTCTTAATATGATTAGAATGTATGGAATGCCCAGAAGCAGCATTTCCAAATGAATTCATCAATAAACATAAAACATAAAATTAACTGCTCTAGTTTTCCCAGAGATCCTATCTAGGTCAGACTGCCCTAGGACAGATGATTAAGTTAGTTGAGGTCCAATTCAGGACTACATAACATAGAGTTATGTCTTAGGCCCTTCAGGCAACTTGGAGCCTTCCAGGGTCAAAGAAGGCCAGCCAAAACCCAAAATCAATAGGGCTATTTAAATGATGACATGCCCAGTGGGTAAAGATATTTGACTCCACACATCAGTGGCATGAGCTACTGTCCTGAGAATTCATCAATAGGTCCAAGATCCCATTAAAGCTTTTTAATTTCTGCTTAGTAATATTAGGATTTAATTGATGCCAAAGACACCACCTGCCAGTAGACAATGATGTTGTGGCAGTCAGTAGAAAATGTCTTACAAACAGGCCTTCCCAGATATGCCAGGGAATTCTACTGGCTGGTATACTGACTTGGCAGCCTACTTCTACTTTATTTACACTGGGTCTTCGTTATTCTGCCTGTCCATCATTCATCCCCTCCCCCCCACCCCACTCCTCTTCTTCTTTTACTAGCAACCCAACGTTCCCCCGGGAAACTATTCCACCCCTATGCTTAGTCCACATTGCTCAGGAGGAAATGATTCACCCACAGCTTCAGTGATAGGCACATAACCTAGATGTGGTCAATTACCTTGGGACAGTGTGAATAAGATCAAAACTTGGAATTTTCACTAGGACTATCAGAAATGTGATCTCTCATTTCCTGCTGCTGAGATTGTTGAACTAGAAGGCTGCAATGGGTACATATTACTGGAAGCCCTCTTGCCATTAGGGTGAGATACTGCTTTAGAACAAACAATGGAATAGATCATTTCATCTTCTGGAACCAGCAATTCTAGAAATCATGTGCCTATATTTTTCCAGTATAGAAGCCAATAAAATACCTTTTTCATTTAGTTCATTTTGAGTTGCAGTTTCTATCTCTTGCAGTCATTCTCAGAAACTGCTAAAAGATGAGCTAGTGTGCAAACTATGGGTTGAGGGAATACCATTTATTTTCTAAAACTATGCAAATTATCACACTCCTGTTCTGAGCTTTATATCAAAAAGGGCCAAGGCATTTAGACAACAGCACTACCACAAACAATATCATACTTGATCTTCATAAAGTTAACTTGGCCATAACAAAACGGAGTTATTCATGGGACATATGGCTCAACGTTATCCATTAAGTCAAACATGGCACTAAGATTGGAACCCAGCACTTCATAAAAAGCAAGACTTCTTCTGCTTCAATCAATGGACCTTTCAGATCACTTGGTCTTATGGCTCCCAAATGTCAGTCCATGAACTGGAAACATTTGCAAGAGTGTGGCCAAATTGTCAACAGTCCACTATAGAATAATGAGGAAAATAAAGACTCTAATAAGGTTTTAATGATGCTATGTCATTTCATTTTTAAATTCTAAGATTTGGTGTTTATGTGTTCTCTTTTGTGAAATAATGTGAATAGTAGATATAAATAATATTTTTGGTGAAATATAAATTAGGCAAGCCCACGCCCCCCACCAACCCACACTGCCCCAGTTTGTTCTCAATGCTCTCAGCTTCAATACCTCTCCCCCTCTCTTTCTCAGGTCACCTCTAAGGGCTGCTTTCCACTTCCAGAATTTTCCTGCTGGGGAATCCTTTTGTCTTTGGTAACAGAGATTAAAGTAACCTTTCTCTGGCTTCCCCAAATCTGTATCTCCTCCTGTTATTCTGCTCACCTCCGTAGGCCAGACACAAGAAGAGGTTATCTTTCCTCTTGAGAAGATGGGAAAGGGAACTTAAATAAATATTGGCTGATCTCAAACAAGTGAATTTATAAATATGGATACCAACATTGCTTAAAGCTTCAAAGTGTCAAAAAGACCCTAAGTACTCCACAATAAAGGGATGATTAAATTCCCCTATATGGGAGAATAACATACAGTCATTAAAATTATGTTTATAAAGACTTTGCAATAATATGAGGGACATGATTATAATGTAAGGTTAAGTAAAAAGATACATAACTAGGAAAGCACAGCTAAGTTAAAATGTCCATGTATGGATAAACTATAAAATTGTCCACACAGATTTAACTGCACAGTGGGGTTATGGGTAATATCTATTTTTTTAAAAAGATATTTATTTGAGAGAAAGCATGAGCAGGGGGAGGAGCAGAGGGAAAGGGACAAGCAGACTGTGCACTCAGCATGGAGCCCGATGTGGGGCTTAATCTCAGGACTCTGAGATCAAATCCAAAGTGGGATGCTAGCTACCCAGGTGCCCCGGGTAATCTACTTTTGCCTTCAGAGAAGTCTCTGTTATCTACATTTTCCACAATAGGAACACACTACTTGTAAATGTAGAAAAATATATTTATTAAATTTAGTTCTACTTATTTTTGCAGCCAATATTTACTGATTACTCATTCTGTGAACGCCAAAAAAAAAAACATACTTTTTCCTGATCATTTCCTTTGCAAGACGGATTTGACACGAATTAAGGCAAGATTTGCATTGTTTTTTTCTTGCCAGCAAGAATAACTTGTACTCGCAGGAGGAGCAAGATGGTGGAGGAGTAGGAGACCTAAATTTTGTCTCGTCCCAGGAATTCAGCTAGGTAGGGATAAAACCATTCTGAACACCTACAAATTCAACAGGAAATCAAAGAAAAGAATAGCAGCAACTCTCTGAACAGACAAGCGACTACTTTCTGGAAGGTAGGATGTGCGGAGAAGTGAATCCGAGGCAATATTCGGGAAGATAGACGGCAGGGGGAGGGAGCCTCCTCAGCTGGCTACTGGCAAGTGGTAGAGCAGTGGAGCACAAATTGGAACTTTTAGAAGTCTGCTCCACCAAGGGACATCGCTCCAGTGGCTAAGCGGGGTAGGGGGGGGTGGAACGCTCGCTGGGACAGTGTGGTCAAGGAACCTCGGGGTCACGGGAAGACCGGGGGTGCCTGAGTGTGGCAGAGCTCCCAGGATCAGAGCGGGAAGCCGGCTGCAAAGACGGAGCCGAGGAGTGGGCTTGCAGCTCGGGGTGGCCATAAACTGTGATCCACGGCACAGATGGGCCACTGCTCCTCCAGCAGGGACCCAAAAAGCCGCAGATCTGGGGAGACTACCCTTCCTCCCCCGGGAGGAGCAGTGCGGGAGCACACCACAGGGATCTGCTGGGTTTGGAGACACCAAACGGGGTCATGTGCCAGAGATAGAAATGCTTAGTCACAGGCTGGGTGAGCACGATTGCGGCTGGAGATGGGGAGACAGGAGTGATAAACTGCTTTTCTCTGGGGGCTCACTGAGGAGTGGGCCCCGAGTTCTCGGGTCCTCCAGGGTGGAGATTGGGAGGCCGCCATTTTCACTCTTGTCCTCCAAGGCTGTACAGAAAGCTTGCAGGGAACAAAAGCTCCCGAGAGCAAACCCGAGCAGATAACTTAGCCCGGACCCTGCAAGGGTGGGGCAATTCTGCCTCCAGCAAAGATATTTGAGAACTACAGCAACAGGCCCCTCCCCCAGAAGATCAGCAAGAACAGCCAGCCAAGACCAAGTTTACTGATCAACAAGAACTGTAGAACTCCAGCACTAGGGGAATACAGCACATAGAATTCATGGCTTTTTTCCCATGATTCTTTAGTCTTTCAAAGTTAATTATTTTAAATTTTCTTTATTGTTATCTTTTTTTTTAATTTTTCTTTTTCCCATTTTCAACTAACACCTTATCAATCCCTTTTTTTAAAATCTTTTTTAATTTTCATTTTTAGAGTCATAGTCTATCCTTTCATTGTAGTTAACCTTATTTTTTGTATATATGTAAGTTTTTCTCTCTTTAAAATTTTGGGATACAGTTTCTTCTAACAGAACAAAATATACCCTAAATCTCTAGTGTATGGCTTTGATCTAGTCTCCTTCTTGATCACATTCTCTCCCTTTCTGTTTTTTGTTTTTGTTTTTTTTCTTTAATTTCTCTTCTCTCTTTTTTCAACCAACTTCTTAACAATTCCTTTTATAAAATCTTTTATAATTTTCATCTTTACAGTCATATTCCATCCCTTCATTGTATTTACCCTTATTTTTTTTTGTATATATATTTTACTTATATATATATAAGTTTTACTTATTTTTGTATATATATAAGTTTTACTTTCTTTAAAATTTTAGGAGACAATATCTTCTAACAGACAAAAATAAACCCAAAATATAGTGTGTGGCTCTGTTCTATTCACCAGCCTGATCATATTCTTTTTTTTTTTTTTCCCCTTTCTTTTCCCCCCCAGTTTTGGGTCTCTTCTGATTTGTTTAGTGTATGTTTTTCTGGGGTAATTGTTACCCTTTTAGCATTTTTTTTAGCATTTTGTTCTCTCATTCATCTATTCTTTTCTGGACAAAATGACAAGATGGAAAAGCTCACCTCAAAAAAAGAACAAGAGGCAGTACCTACTGCCAGGGACCTAATCAATATGGACATTAGTAAGATGTCAGAACTAGAGTTCAGGATGATGATTATAAAGATACTAGCTGGGCCTGAAAAAAAGCATGGAATATACTAGAGAATCCCTTTCTGGAGAAATAAAAGAACTAGAATCTAACCAAGTCAAAATAAAAAAGACTATTAATGAGGTGCAATCAAAAATGGAGGCTCTAACTGCTAGGATAAATGAGGAAGAAGAGAGAATTAGTGATATAGAAAACCAAATGATGGAGAATAAAGAATCTGAGAAAAAGAGAGATAAACAACTACTGGATCACGAGGGCAGAATTCAAGAGATAAGCGATACCATAAGACGAAACAACGTTAGAATAATTGGGATCCCAGAAGAAGAAGAAAGAGAGGGAAAGAAGGTATATTGGAGCAAATTATAGTGGAGAACTTCCCTAATTTGGGGAAGGAAACAGGCATCAAAATCCAGGAGGCACAGAGAACACCCTCAAAATCAATAAAAATAGGTCAACACCCCGATATCTAACAGTAAAGCTCACAAGTCTCAGAGACAAAGAGAAAATCCTGAAAGCAGCTTGGGAGAAGAGATATGTAACCTACAATGGTAGAAACATTAGATTGGCAACAGACCTATCCACAGAGACCTGGCAGGCCAGAAACGACTGGCGTGATATATTCAGAGCATTAAATGAGAAAAACATGCAGCCAAGAATACTCTATCCAGCTAGGCTGTCATTGAAAATTGAAGGAGAGATAAAAAGCTTCCAGGACAAACAGCAAAAACTAAAAGAA